>NC_057809.1:149218341-149229621 GCF_018294505.1 Triticum aestivum
CACGCGCCTGCAGCGCCTCCTCATCGTCCCCAGGACGCTCAGCGAGATCCCATCTGGTTTTTTACCTCCTGAATTTCTTGCACTTACATGATTTTTTACCTCTGTATATGTGTGTTCTTTGTATTTGATGTCAATATTTGAATGGTGTGATAACAAATCCATTCCGTTCCATCTCAAAAACCAAACACTCAAATGTAACCATTCCATTCCTCTGAATTCCTTCTACCAAACGTAAGGACGGAACCGACCCATTCTAGTGGAATGAAACCATGACATTTCATTCCACTTGGTTCCTAAACTAAACACACCCTTAAGGACCACATCTATGGAAACGAATCAATATTTGATAATACTAGTCAACATTTCTCTACTACTTAATAAAAGAGTAGTGTTTCTCTTCATCAATTGGTTCACCCCCTCCAATCATGTCCCTCCATTGATTTTTACGTCCAGCCATTTTTTTGTCTCACCAAGCCTTATTTGACCGTACCTAACCATACGCGCTCAATCACATTAATACCTTCTCATACGTCATTTAATCACATTAATTAAACCTTCCCATACATCATTCAATCACATTAATTAAACCTTTGCATATTCCACTAATCACGTTAATACCTTCATGTACGTCGTTGATTGATTAACTTACGGTATAATAATTTACTTAAGGTGCATGACACTACCTACCAAATTAACTTACCGTGATCAACCTCGCCACCCCCTTCCATGATCGAGCTCGCGACCCCGTCCACCTACGAGCTAGTGTACAGCCCGACTCGAAGCTTCGACCCGTGATCCCTGCGGTTTGTTGCAACCCTCTTCGCCAGCGCCAGCTACGTGCGCCACCCTGATCTACATGACGGTGGACGATCCGATCCGGCAGCGCAATTTGCGTGTGTGGGCTGATCCTCCATCTCTATGGAGTCACTAGGCACCTGGTACAACATCTGACAATGTTTTTGCATGTGTGCTACATCTTGTCCCTCTCCTGGTGATACTAGTTTCGGTCAGGGAAGCACTGGTGATTGAAGCCGTATCCTCGCCACCATGGCATGATGTGGTGCTCCAGATCCAAGTCCTCAATCTCCGGTTTGATCTTCCTTTCTTTTTTACGGGGCCAGATTGATCTTCTTATCCCTGAACGGATTTACTCACTTTGAATCTTTGATTTCTGATGATCCAATTGACATCACCATGAATAGGTTGAGTATATGTAAATACGGAAAGGTGCGACGACACCCGGGTGCCCCGGCACCCTGTAATCGCGTCCATCCAGTGCGTATGAGGATTCGTGCCGGACACTGAGCAGGTACAGAAGTGTTTCAGCATTAGAGTAATAAGGACATGTGTTTTAAGGGGACAAAGAGCGACGGCGACGGGACGTGGGGGTAGCATGCAGAGAGACAGTGTCGCAGGTCTAGGCATTGTCAGGAATCCTTGACTGCACACGCGATGGATGAAAATGACCGCTGCATGCGCCCGTTCGTATCAGGAGAGATTCCCGTTCGCCACGTGTTGTTCAGCTTCCACACTCTCCATTATCAGATTGGTCCTTCCTTTCCGCCTGCTCAATGCCATTAGCATTTTCATCTCGCTGCCGCTTCCATCTTCAGACACCATTAGCGTAGTGGTTTGTTGCAGCGGCCACGCCGCCGGTGAGGGCGTGGCGTGGATGCGTGAAGGCGAGAGTGGAACAGCGTCAGAATGGGGAACGTGCAGCCTGGAATTGTCATCCACTTGCAAGAGGAGGGATCGTTGTCTGTTCATCTGCGTCGACTGGGAACGCGCATGCTCGTCGTATGGCGCCTGTTACGGTAATGGTCTCCTTTTATCAGTTGTTCTAGATGATGTCGTTTGATTTTGGACCGAACATCGTCGTGGCGTGGACCGGATATGGGCAGTGCATGCCGTTCTTTTCTTCGTACGGAGAGTAGTGAGTGGTACCGCACTGTTGACAAGAACATAGAGTAGAGCCATCCATTGCCCTTCAGCAAGCAGGAGAGGCATAGTTTATAAATTTATAATAGGTAGTATATTGCTTTTCATCATGCTAATTCCATATAGAGTATGTCTCATCTCCGTATTGAGAAATACTTCCTCCGTCTGATTTTATAAGTCCTGCTCGCATTTTGAGTTAAACTGTCAAAGTTTGAAACTTGACTAACAAAATATATTTTATATGTAACAAAAATTATATTATTGAAACTTTTACAAATATGCATCTACTAATATAACTTTCATGGCATATAACTTATATTCTGTTGATTAAATTGAAAATTAAAATTAGTACAAATTAGGAAGTAACCAATAAACCAGA
This sequence comes from Triticum aestivum, assembly GCF_018294505.1. Taxonomy (NCBI): domain Eukaryota; kingdom Viridiplantae; phylum Streptophyta; class Magnoliopsida; order Poales; family Poaceae; genus Triticum; species Triticum aestivum. The sequence continues at coordinate 149,220,659 of NC_057809.1, forward strand.
ACCGATATGCTAGTATAGATTAAAGTAATTATGTGTTTACTATTTGCGTGTACTCTGCAATATTTGGTTAACTTTACAAGATTTTGATATGATAGTTTTCTGTAAAAACAAAAACAAAACTTGATTTGGTGTTCATAGAATTTAGGGAATTTCACATATGAGGTGTTTTCTCGATTCCCATAAAGACTTTCCCTAAAATTTATTTTTGGTGATGGCACGGCTGGCGAGAGGAGGGGGCGGGTGGTCGACGGTGGCCAACGATGGTGGTGTCAAATGAAATGATTCCCGTATATATTTGTGGACGTGTCCGAGCGTCCGAATTCCCGCAAACCTATGCCAAATCCGAGGGAGGATTGCACTCGTCCGGACTTGTGCACGTACTCGTCACCTCGCTTGGCCCCATCCAAAGTCATCGTCGTGGGTTTCGTACTAGAACGGTCTTCATGCCGGCCTGACGCTCGAGAGCAAACGCAACTCGACGGCCTTGATGCCAGTCAGAGCGATGTGAGCAGGCTTCGAATCCCTGCATACTTGCGCTTTCCCGTGCCCTTGCCCCTGGCACTAGCACTAACACTCTCCTTGACAACTTTGCTGCTAGCTCTAGCGCTAGAATTGCCGGTAGATACATTCACATTAACATTGGAGCTTCTTTGCACATTAATTGTATTTCCAGAGAAGTTGTTGGACCTACTGCTACTTTTAGTTGGCGCCATTCTCTTTTGGTTAGGTGCCGGCATTTCCTCTGTGGCCTTCCTCTTGCTCTGCCTAGTGCTGCTCTGCCTTGAAGGCTATAAGAAACATGACAAATGTTAGTTATATACATGGTACTGTAATCAGGTTTGTTCGTACATATTGAATGGATAGCTTATCATATCTGGACCTTGACTAGCGCATGGTGCTTGGCTGCTTGTTGTTGTTTGGCTTGCAGCAGCCTGTTTGGAAGCAGCTGATGATGCTTTGCTTCTAGCAGGACCTTGGCCTTGCACAGGAGGTTGCTGGGTTGGTGTATTTGAACTCCCTGTGCCATTTCTTGCTTTGCATGATGTCTCGTCGAGCAACACTGTAATGCACTTTCAGATTAACAATGATACTGTCTAAGGACAAAGTGCGCCCCTCGACATGAGCAATTTCCTCCCTGCCTCCAACATATTCCAAAATTTGACCGTCACGCACAAATGCACCATTGAAATGGAATCTCACAACCAAGAAATCCAGAGGATCCATTCAATCTACAAGACATGAAAAAACAAAAGAACATATCAATTACTAGGGTTTCAGCAATAGAAACACGCCGGCGGTGGCAGCAGCAACATCTCGCTCTAGGTAGCAGCTCGCCAGCGGCTAGGGTTAGCAACAACAGCAACAACCTAAGGGGAACGGAGGAAGGAAGGGGGGAGGTAGGGAGAGAGGAAGGGAGGGGAGAGAGGGCGAACCTGCCGTGGTGTTGGGCCACGGCCGGTCTCCGGTCGCCGGCGGTGGAGGTGGTGGCCGCGGGCGGCGGCGCCCCTTGCGACCCAGGTGGCGGCAGGGTGGACATGGGTGGGGCGAAGAGAGGAGGACCTGCCGGCGGTGTGGCGGCACCGCCAGTCTCCGGTCGCCGACAGTGGAGTTGGTGGCCGCGGGCGGCAGTGTTCCTCACGTCCCAGGCGGTGGGGGTGGCGAGGTGGGCTGGGTCGGGTGTGTGGTGTGGCGGTGATCGAAAGAGAGGAAGGTGGGGATAGGGTCCGATTGGTGCGTGCGTGGCATAGTGACTAGACTGCCCAGTCAGCTTTGACTGGGTCAAAACCGCTTGACCAGCTCCAAACTGAGTCAAGGGTAGTAATCTGGACCCCGTGACAAGTTGAAGGTTAAATATGATCTGTTTTAGAAATCGGGATTGAAAATCAAAACACGTGGTTAGGTGAGGGTTGAAATGTGGACTTTTCTCTAAAGCTGTATGGTTACATCCTGTCTTTGGTAGCTACACAGCCTGCAAGCCGTAGCTAGCTGTGATGCTTTTTGGTCCGCCGATGCATGAGAGCATCGCATGCATGATCGGTGGAGATACAAATACTTAATCATATCAGTGCCATCGACACAAATAGTAGGCAGATTTTATGAGAACGCTTTGTGTCATAAAATCGCTGGTATGCTATGCCTTAATTCAACATTAGGGGTGCAACCCGTGACAAGGCTTTGATATCCTATGAGAGGCGCGACCCATCACCGTTGAACAATTTCATCAAGAAACAACACAGGCGTCGAAGATACGTTGGTCAGGTATTATTGAGAACGAATTTGTTTCAGCAGTGTGTTCGACCGGTTAGATTCAATACAACTTTATTTCATGCGAGTTTCATTCAGGTCGACAGTTACAGGAGAGCCATCGGTGCACATTTTTCATGCTGAAAAGGTGAAAGCTGGTGCATATCGTCTGGGACACAACAAAAGAAGGTAATGCGGTCGTGTAAGTCGCGAAATACCCACATGAAGAAACCGTTTTTCATTTTCCTTTATTCTGTTAGGTGTGTGAAAACTATCTATTTTGCTTTATAGGAATCTTATTTTGGCTATTCTATGGTTGTGTCGCTTAATGTCCCAGGTCCATGTTTGTTTATTTTTAGTGAATGTACCAAGTGCATGTATTATTGCGTCGGCAAAATGTACTAGGTTCAAGTATGGTTGTGTTGGCTGAAAGTATCAGATCTAAGTATGATTGTGTCCGTTGATTGTATCAGGTCCAAATATGGTTGTGTCTGTTGGATTTACCAGGTCCAAGTATGGTTTTATCCTCTAAATGTACCTGGTCCAAGTATAGTTGTAATGTATCAAGTCCAAATATGACTGTGCTGGGTAAATGTATCAAGTCCAAGTATGATTGTGTCGGTTAAGTGTATCAGGTACAAGTATGGTTGTGCCGGTTAAACGTAGTAAGTTCAAGTATGGTTGCGTCGGCTAAATGTATCCGGTCCAAGTATGATTGTGTCCGTTGAATGTACCAGGTCCAAGTATGGTTTTATCCTCTAAATGTACCTGATCCAAGTATAGTTGTGTCCGCTAAATGTAACAGGTCCAAGTATGACTGTGCTGGATAAATGTACCAAGTCCAAGTATGGTTGCGTCGGTTAAGTGTATCAGGTACAAGTATGGTTGTGCCGGTTAAATGTAGCAAGTCTAAATATGGTTGCGTCGGTTAAATGTACCCGGGCCAAATATGATTGTGTCCACTGAATGTACCAGGGACATCGGAATTTGCGATTACCACGATAACCGTGAAATTCTGGACGGAATTTATTAATCAAATTTTGAATTCAAATTTTTTGAAATCGATATAGATAGTTATTTAACTCCTAATTACCACCTACCTTGCCCTGGCCTGGTGGCTATTCGACCGTAGTTGGCTCTTGCTCACTCGAGCCCGTGTTACTCCTACAAATCGGCGGCTTTTTTCAAGTTTTGCAACCTCAAAAAGTGAAATCGTGAGAGCCCAGAGTCAAACTGGCGTCTCTGAGCAGAGGGACGGTTCGCTTTACCACCAAGCCACACACAGTTATGTTGTTAGGCATGAGATGGCCTATATTTAACTATGCTGTGAGAGTTTGAATTCAAAAAATTTAAATTATTCAAGATTTTTTGCTTGATATGAGTGTTTCTCGAGGGGGATCGGTAAAAGCAGGACTGCGCGGAAGCTTGGAATTTCGCTCGGTTACCAAAACGCGGGTTCCAAGTACAAGTTTTAGCCATGTTATGCCCAGGCGCATCCACAGGAATTTGAGGGCCCAAATTTGCTATCTGTGGCTTGTAGATGCTCATAGCACTTGTCGTGCGATGGCATGTGCTGAATGTATGAGGTCAAAGTAGTTGTATCGGGTAAATGTATCAGGTCCAATCATGATTGCGTCGGTTGAATGTATTAGGTTCAGGTATGGTTGCGTCCGCTGAATGTACTAGGTCCAAGTATGATAGTGTTACCTCAATGTATAAGGTCCAAGTATGGTTTGTCCACTGAATGTACTAGGTCCAAGTATGGTTTGTGTGATGAATGTACCAGGTCTATGTATATTTGTGTCTAATGAATGTATCATGTCCAAGTATGATAGTGTCGACTGAACGTTGCAGTAAGTGTGTATGTTTTCAGTTAATGTACCATGTCTAAGTATGGTTGTGTCGAGTAAATGTACCATATCCAAGTATAGTTGCGTCGGTTGAATGTACTAGGTCAAAGTATGGTTACGTCGGCTGAATGTAGCAGGGCCAAGTATGATTGTGTCCAATGAATATATCATGTCGAAATATGGTTGTGTCGGGTAAATATATTAGGTCCAAATATGGTTGTGTTTGCTGAATGTATTGTGTCGACTGAATGTATCAGGTCAAAGTATGGTTGTGTCAGGTGAATACACACTAGTGGAAAAAGTGCTAGCCGCAACTAAATGGCGCACCGATTTCCAGCAACGCCACAACTATTTTTTCAAATAGTAGTGGTGTTGGACAAATTGGTATGACATTGATACGAGCTTACCACGGCTTAGGATGTTTCTTGCACGCCATAGACATTTTTTAGTTTTTTTTGTGTGCTATCGTTTTCTATGGCGGAGCCCACTAGGCCTATGAGAACATTATCCATTAGGCCACCGCTGGTAAAAAAACTACCCAACCAGTAAGTCGGATTCACTACGTCGAACTCACATTGTTTTCACCCCTTCATCTACTGTACTAGGTAGGGCTAAGCTTTTGGAGGCCATATGTACTAAGTCCTAGTACTGTTCGTTGGTTGTAATAGGTACATGTATATTTGGTCTGGGTTGATGTACCAGAAACAAGTTGTGATCTTTAGTTCTTCCCTCGCGAAGTTTGTCATCCAAACTAAAAAAAATCCAGTATATAGTCATACACATCCCACACTTACAAAATAAACCAACCCATACGTATCAGGTACATGTACAGAGGTTATATGTACCAGGTACATGTGTGTGGTCAAACTAGCTGTACCAGGTCCATGTTCTTGTTGCTTATATGTCTCGAATTTGGATCGGTGTAATTTATATGCACCACATGTACTTATGTAGGACATGTATGACTATTTTATTATGGACATATACACAGAAACATCACAAGCAGGAGCATTTATTTTTCATGTCAGTATTCTCGGATGTTTGCAACATAGAACACATTACAAAATTATGGAAGGTTCAAGGATTCAAACACTACGGCTCAGTGCCCAAATTTAGATACCGGGTCAGCCGCACACGACAAAGATTTAAAGTTCTGCGACTAAAGACCACTACACAGTGCCCAGATTTAGATAATGGGTATGCCATACAAAAGACCTTTTAGCCTACCCAACTTGTTTGGGACTAAAGGCTTTGTTGTTGTTGTTGTTGTTGTTATGCCATATAAAAGACTTTTTGGGATATAGTTCAGCAGTTTTAGAGAGGCATTTCTAACCATTTGCTTTCAAATCCTTACCATATAACCAAGACTAGGCTATGATGGTAAACCATAGCTTCATTGACGGAGACTCCTCATCTTTCTGGAAACAAATCACTACAGCCTCATCTACCTTCAACCAAGAGTGTTGGCGTTATGCTCGCAACCCACCCTGTATGTCCCTGGCTGATCTGTATGAGTGAAATATATGGTCAGGATCTAATTGCTAGTGATTTAGTGATTCTTTAAAGGACATAAATGTTTTTTGGGCATATGCAGATCAAGTTCTAATAGTGCAACGAATCATACTTCCTCCATTTTGGATCGAGATATTTGACATAATGTGGTCCACATTATAGTTCCAGTTATGATGGCTCTCCTATCAGCAACTATAATACTAGTCCAAATTTCGTTTAGAGAGTTAAATTACATTTCAAATATAGTCTTATTTCCTATTAGTACTATAAAATATCCTAGGCGTTGGTTGTTGTGATGGCAATTCAGAAATATTGAATACGGTTTCAGCTTACATGTTCCATCTGAAGCTAAGCGGAAGCAGCCAACAGATACGATAGTACTCTGTTTCTTCCCTGAAGGACTCTGCAGCATCATATGTGAACTACAAAAACAAGTACCACATTAAATTCTAAAGTGATCTTGCTTCAAACTTCAAAGTCTTCTTATGGGAGCTTTTCTGATCAGAACCAAATATTAACCACCTGATAATCATTTGCTGAAACTTCCATATGCAAGAACAAAACAACAAAATGTGGACTTTTTGGTCCAAATAACCTTACAAATTCAAAATCAAAATGCAAACGAGAAGATATATAATACTCGTAGATGAATAACTCTAGGCCTAGGATATTACCAGAGTAGGTGTGAAGGTATGTAATAGCGTGGGCTACATCGATCCAGAAGGCTATTATGAGCAATGTTTTAAATAGCAGGCTATGGCATTTAGCGGCGACCCTTAAAAACAGCTATAGCTGGGCTATAGCGGAGCTACAGCGGCAAATTGTACATGAAATCATTTAGCGGCAACACCCTCAAACAGCTATAGCGGGGCTATAGCCGGCTATTTAAAACTATGATTATGAGTAATATCATGCCTTGTTCTTGAAACAGGGAAGGAATTAGCAAATGGTACTTTATATGATGGGGGTTTTCTTACTTTGTGAAACTGAGAAAGAATTAGCAAACGATGACAACATTTCGACCAATATGGTTTCCGGTCATGATCAAATCACGACAAATCGAATGGAACAGATGGAAAATAATATGTACTAAATCAGTGACAATTAATATGGATTAGAGGGATACTGGTAATTAGGAAAGTACAAACTGATGGAAGGACAGACGTCTGATTAAACTAAAGCTCAAGACGAGAATGCATCTTGTATTCTTATTGCCGTACACATGCGACTGTACGAGGGGGACTCTTTCCTATCATTAGTGCACAAGCAATTCAATTGAGTACAAAGCTGAAGTATGCGTTCACCAAGCATGGTTGACGAACAATATACTCCCTTCGTTCGGATTTAGATGTCGCGGCTGCTGTACATTATGCATTTTGCAAACATGTCCTTATACTTTTGAATCGTTTGAAAAAACGCCCCCGTCTCCTTCCTCACTTCTCCACCGTCGCTCGCGCGTCGCCAGCTCCGGCCACCATCCCCCGTCTTCCTCCCCCATTCTCCTCAGCACCCAGAGAGAGTCTCCGCGCGTCGCAAGACCCAGCCGCCTGTGCAGGAGACGACTTGCGTCGTCGCGGAGGAGACGCGCAGGACCTCCACGGAGGCGCCTTGCATCGCCGCCCAGCTGCGCAGCCGCCATGGGTGTGCCCTCGCCTACCTGAGCAGCGGGATTGCTCCTAAAGTTCTTCCTCTTCATCACCTCCCTCTGAATCGTGCCAAGAAGCAGTAAATCGACGACTAGGTCCTTGATTTGGTCCGCCTTGGCCGCCGTCGCCGCGGACAATTTTGGACGCCGTCGCGGCGCTGGGTCTTCCTCGCCGCTCTGGCCCAGGGTCTTCATCGCCGCGTTGGCCCTGCTCAACCTCTCCTCCAAGCACAGGGTCTTCCTCTCCGTGCTGGCCCTCCTCCGAAGGTCGCGCCCGCTCTCACCTCTGTTGCTGCTGGTATTCCCCGCTCCGCCTCTGTTGCCGCTGCTGCTGAATTACAGAGAACTTGATTGTAAAGCTGAATTACTTAATTGCTGGATTTCTTAATACTTGAAAGATCAGGGCACTGAGTGAGTGATTGCTGGATTGCTTAATTACTTAATTGCTGGATTGCTTAGATTCTTGAACGCGTCGAGCTGGCTCAGGGCATTGTCTAGCAGAGCCTTCTTACTGTTGCTGATCACCTCCCTTGATTGTTTCAGCTCAGTCTTGGCTGCAGTCAGCTCGTTCATCAGGCTCCTAACCTTCAACGCATCCCTGATCCCTAAACAAGAAGCGGGGTTTAGTCTGAGTTGTGGAGGTAATTGTGGAAACAGGGAAAAAAATATCACTCTCTGAAGTTGTAAAATCTGTCAAACGAATTCACTGTTTGGAGCTGCAGATTGATCTCTTCTTTTACAACGGTCTTAGACCAATAGGTTCTCTGGTTTCACTGTGTTACTCTCTGAAGGATTACTTTTTGTTGCAATTTGGTCTCTGTATCATCATTCTGGCAAGCACACAGTACGTATGTTCCTTTTTGCTACTCCTTTGTGTATTTGCAGAGGATACCAACCAAAGTACGGTACAAATTCAGAAGTGCATTCCTTTGGGTATTAATATTACACGGAATACTGGTGGTACACATGATCCTTCAATCTGAAGGTAGCACTAGAGAGAAACAAGATAGATACACACCTGCTTAGGATTCGCAGCCTAGTCATTCAGCCCCTCCTGTAATTTTGCTTAATAAAGGAAGAGGAGGTTCTTTGAGGACACAATCTTCCTTTAACCGTGTTGTATTTTCAAATTTCAGGCACATACATCAAAATTCAGAGTATCTCTTATGGTGCCACAAGATAAAAATTCAGAGTTGAATTTTTTTTCAGAATTCAGACTATACCTTGACAGAGCAGGGGCATACACTGCTGCTTGCGGCGGTGGAAGAGGCCGAGCCGCACGTCGACGTCCTCCTTGGTGAGCTTGTCGGCGTCCGCTCCATGGGCAGCTTGGTGAGCTTGTGAGGCTGGTGCGGTACTTCTCCTTGAGCACCCAGTACCTGCCCTCCCGTTGCAGCGCTGCTCCACCCGCTCCGCCGGGACGGCCGAGGCCGACGGCGAGGCGGCCGAATACGACGGGGCGGAAACGGCCGCGCACTGGAAGGGGCGGGCACGGTTGGGCCGGTGCTGGGACGACGACGTCGCCGCGTGGGCCGAGGGCGGGAGGAAGCTTTGCAGGGAGGCCGAGTACACCATGGCCGCTGCTTGTGGGAAGGTTGCTGCCGGCGTCGTGTTGGTAGTGGTCTGGATCTGGCGCCTTCGGCCTCGCATCGACGGAATCTGTCGCCGTCTTGAACTCAAAAGTCCAAGCTTTTTGGAAGTTCGCCGCGGGA
>NC_057809.1:149230119-149429292 GCF_018294505.1 Triticum aestivum
AGGGGGGAGAGCTCGGCGGCGAGCCAGAGAAGAGCGCGGCGGCGAGCGGACCGCAACGGTCAGGCGGAGAAGAAAGTAAGGGCGAGGACCGCGGGTTCGGTCGGAAATAGATGGAGGGCGTTTTCGCAAAAAAGTAGTCGCGACATCTAAATCCGAACGGAGGGAGTACTATCAAGCGACAAAATTACAAGAAGAAAAAACGGCATCTTGGATCAGGAGAGCACACACAGGGACCACTGGAGAAAAGGTTCAGGGAAAGCGTGCGCGAACGACGTACGTTGGTGGGAGGCGTCGAGGTCGACGTCGGAGAGGGAGGTCTCCGGCGAGCGCACGTCCGCGGGGGCGAAGCAGGAGCGGAAGGCGGCTGTCCCACGGCCACCCGCGGACCGCTCGGACGAGGCCGTGGTGGTGGCGACGGAGAAGCGGGATCCGAGGTCGTCGCTGGCGCCGATGAGGTCGCTCATCGGCCTCCTCCTGGGCGCCGACCCGGTGCTGCTGCTGCTGCTCCTCATCGAGATGTCATGGCGAGGCGGCAGCCGCACAGAGGAAAGGGAAGGAGCGGGACGACGCGCTCGCTTCGCTACTGCCCTGACGAAGGATTCGTCTCGCCATGTCCGCAGTTGGGTACATCGCCTGCTTGCGCGTCGCCCCAAAACGGATCTGAATTGCTAGCATCCACAACTTCGGATCTGGACGAGAAGGGGGTCGCTTTTGTTCAATATATCCGATTAATAAATCGGATAAATCAACGATACTTTCAATGGATTACGCCACCGCTAACCTGGAGATCGGCTCCAAATCTGGATTGGCGGCGATTGTTGCCAGTATATCAATACCACAGGGAGACTGTAGCTCTGTTATGCCTTCCGTCTGCGGGTCATGGCGCTGGATTAGCTCGGCGAAGCGTCCTACCATATCATCCCCGCCATGATGGAGGAACTCCATTGGGACCTAGGCTGTGGTGCGTGGATCGGATTGATTCATAGCGAGGCGGAAGGAGTGTGGGGAACAGATATGTTGACGACGCCGAGCTTCAAGGCGACGAGTCCTTTTCGGAGGACGCTACGTGCCCGTTGGGCCACTGACATGTGGGCCAGGTTCCCAAAAGGCCCACATGTACGTCAGAGGATCCTCATCCTCTTTTCAGCCCTTTTCTTGTTTTTATTCAACACAGGCCGACAGGTCATGTCGTTACTAGGGGAATCAAACCTATAGCCATAGCGACAGACTAGGCCCAGCCCCTGCGTTTAGCAAAACAGTAGGCCTGCTAATGGTTTGCTCGCTACACATATCCCTATGAGCTGGATTCTGGACCAACGGTGAGAACTCCACTCTCGCAAAATGTTCTTTTGTCCTTAACGTGAATTTTTCACAATGGCAGGACCTTGTGCAAGTTCAGGCTGGTCGGACCTCCCCATCGACCTCCTCATCCAGACACTGCGTCTCCTCGATCTTCCCGAGGCCCTCGTCTCCTCAGAAGTGGCAGTCTGCCCGTCATGGCGTTCTGCATCTGCGGCCGCCGGCAGAGTCCCACCTTGCCGCACACCATGGCTCGTGTCCTTAGCGGCAGGGGATCAACAACAGCCTGTGCGTCGTGGATTATGGGATCCTACTGCCACTTCTGAGCTCCGCAACCTCCTGGATGCTGAGAAAACTTTTCCCTGGGGCCAGGCGGTGGCCTGCTGCGGCGCCTTCCATGGCTGGTTAATCATGGCAAACGAGCTCTCGGATCTCGTCCTCTATAACCCCTTCACCACGGCGTCGCTCCCAATCACCGGATTTGCATCGTGCATCGAGGGGGTTTACGGAGATGAAGGGAACGTCGTGGGCTATCGTTACAGTTGTTACGAGAGTGACAGTGTCTATGTTCCTTGGACAGAATAGCCTGGGTCTCTTGTCTGTCGACAAATTCCCTGAGGTAAGACCGAATTGTATCTACTTCACGACTCCCCGTCTCAGGGGGGACGCTTTCGAGCGTCGCCATAACCAATGGAGCGGTGTGAAGGTCTATGATTTGAGAAATCGGAAGCTGGAGGATGTTTTTCTGTCGGGTGGTGGTCATTATGGAGGTCTGGTTCACGCCGAGCCTGTGATCACTTAGCAACCATGTCGGAAGATGTTTCGTGCTGCATGCCTAACTGGTGCTTTGCTTTGGGTGTTTCCTTCTAAATTCTGTATGCACTTGTTTGTTCCAGAGAACGTAATGCATAATGAGTTGTCTGTATATAGTAGTAGCTAGCATGCTGGCGATCACGAGTTTGTATGATGTCCTATCCCAGCACAAGGTTCAGCGCTTCAGAGGTTTAGATGTGCACCGAGCTAAATATCACTGCTTATAAATTTAAGAGAAAAGTTCAATGCTGAAGATTTGGTTTTCATAAAGATGCATTCTCTCTGTTGGTTCGTTCTGTGCAATGCTTAGCCCTCTGATTCTGCCCAAGAAAGAAATGATAGATTTTCTGTGTGCTCGTATTGTGAACATGCTTTATATTATCTACGCCCCAGGCTGTAAAGTTATTTCGCTCTTTCATCACAGCTTCGAAGTGAAAGAAACAATTGATTTGCTAATTCTCATCAAGACTGGAATTCACAAAGTCTCGTCTAACAGCTTGTAACGGCCAACCTAATAAGGTTTAAGTATATGTCCTTACCATCCCCTGAATTGATTCACTGTAATACCAAACACAAATGCATCATTCTAGTACATCACAAAGATCCAGAATAACATACTCCCTCCATTCCATAATAAGTGTCGTGGTTTAAGCTCAAATTTGAACTAAAACCATGTAGTATGCTCTTGAAGGAATAAAAATTATATGTGCTGCAATCATGCCATTTTCGAGCATCGACACTTACTTTTTACAGAGATGCCAACATAAAATATATGTGATTTTATGTTATATTTGCAGCTGTCTCAACTGCTGGACATTTTTTATGGTCATTTTTTTCCTTTAATTTAAATTGGTGTGCACACTGTCTCGAGAGAACAAATCAGTTTTCTGGAGCACCATTTCTTCGAGCACTGTATAAAGTTTTAGAAGTTCAATATTTTAAAAAATTATGCTATATATATGATCTCTAGTGTATAGAAGATAACATCCAAAATTTTACATGCTTCTCCAAGGTCTCGAGCATAGCTATGTCCTATAACCTCCCATGATGAGTTGATTAATCATATGTGTGAACTCAAGCTCTCATCATATTAATCACCATATTAAACTCTCATCCAAATGTACTTAGGAAAACTCATATAATACTCCCTCCGTTCCTAAATATAAGTCTTTGGAGTGATTCCACTATAGACCACATACGGAGCAAAATGAGTGAATCTATACTTAAAATGCATCTATATATATCCATATGTGGTTCATAGTGGAATCTCTACAAAGACTTATATTTAGGAACGGAGGGAGTATGTTTCAACACTTTCTTGGATTTTTTTGACGAAGCACTTTCTTGGAAATTTTGTTGGTGGCGTGGTGCTAACTCAAGCTTTATGAACATGACAGGGAAAAAGCTTTGCCTACAATACCAAAATGATTCCCAGGCAAAGTATCTTGTGCATTGTTATTTCTATTACTCTACTATACATAAATGTGCGCCAACCTTTGGAAGAAAATATTTTGGAATTACAGTACTCTTTGAGAGCACTAGTTTGGGTTAGTCATGATATAATTTTGAAAATGGACAGTAATTTGCTGAAAGTTTACTGAAATAAGGATATAGTCTAAAACAATCAGAAATTGTACTAACTTCCTCCATAAAGAAGGGCTAATTTTATCAGAGCTAGGCATTACTCCCTGATCCAGCTGGATTGGTCAGTAAACAAGCTCCGTATTGTTAAACCTTTGTGGGCGATGCCAAGATGACATTTGGATGCACAAATCCAAGAGAAGCTGGCATAATATCTGAAGTGGTGCTGATGAGCCTAGGTTAAGAAGGAAGTTGCAAATCAAGCAACAATTTTAGGAGTTGTGTTACGCGTTTTAGTGTTTTAATTTATGTATGTTCTATAATTCTGTTACTCTATAATCTATATAATATGCAAAATCTGCTCGATGTGATTGAAGTATGTGGCATCAAGCTATGTGTGCCATGGGCTATGTCTTACTTTCATGTGTTCAACTTTTTCACTTATATTCTGATTCATGATTCAAGGAAACAACTTTGTATGCTCAAAACTTATTTGATATTGGTTTCTTTGGGGTTCAAGTAATAATCTAGGTTTATTCAAAGATTGAATATATTTATCAATGTCTTTGGATAGGTTGCCTTGTTCGGTTTGCAAAATATGTTCAAGCTTGTTTTTACCTGGCAGCGAGGGCATTCAGCTATTGAAAATTATCCATATGATTGTTGGGAAAATCACATCTTTGCACCAAAAGGGCAAAAAAAATTCCATACGAAGGCCACACACAAAAATTAAACTAAAGCGTTGCGCTTCAGAGGTTCTGCAAAATACATAGCTCTTGTGTTTAGGCTCAATGGCACAAAATCAAGGGAAACACATAAGACACATAAGGTGGAGGTCAGCATATCTATATTCACTAGATTCCAAAGGTATTATGCTTTGGAAATCATGAGATAGGTCCTGAATAAGATGGAAAATCATAATTAGTAGTCTCAGTTTAACACAGTTTCTGAAGCCAGTTAGACTAAAATCATCTGAAATCGTTTGCCTGAGTTCAAACTCTGAAATTTCTCTCTAGTAACATACAGATTTACTTCATTTTTCACAGACCATTGATTTCACGAATTAGATTTTCTTTTTGCTACAATAGCCATCCTGCCACATACCTACTATCCAAGACCAAACCTCGTAGGCAGGTTGTAGCTTTGGAGCACTGAAGTGGATCAAGGAGCGACACACTCGGTGGCAGCGGTGCAGGATGGCTATGGTCCACCGTACCTTCCTTCCGTGCCCGTGCACTCACCATGGAATATTCAGATCGTGGTTCTATCTGCATCACTGATCATGCCAAGTTACATATAGTTTCCTAGGCAAAAAAATACATAAACGTAATCGGAACATAGCAATCAGTGCACAAGATGACTGAAATTTTTAAAACTAAAAGACTAGTCCACATGATTTGATGAAGCACTCGAGCCATAAAGAAATCATCCTCAACACAATAGGATCAAACAAGTTGTCATCCTGAACACAACAGAACATACATTAGCAACATCTCCTTCTCAGGATTAAACAAGCACTCATCCAGAGGCACCCACATTGAGCTGGGTCTCTATTCAGGTCGCCTGATACATGTGTTTTGAACTAGGACCTGTGCAACAACTACTCCTACAAAATAGTACAGACTCTTGGGTCTCCAGCATTCACACAAGTGACACACAACTCACTGATCTGCTACACAGAACTCACATTTTACACGTCACGCAACACTTTTCTCTGAAACAATCAAACACATACACTATATAATAAAACCAACACCAGAGCGAAGCAACGGTATAGGTCTGTTGCTGGCAACCTTCTTCCATGCTGCTAACACATGAAAATAGCCAAAAGAGAAACAAGAGAAAATTATCATGGAGACAGATGACTCACTTTCGGAAAGAAGGGGATTCCCATCAACTCAAGGCAGATTTCCACCCTGAAAATGATATAACAACAGTGAGACCTCACAGAAAAATCATTAGGGGCACTACTTAATTATGGACCAAAATAGCACTTACAAGTTGCAGCATGGCTATAAGACTAGACTGGGCGTGAACCAGACTTCCAATGGACAGATGGTCCCATAATGACCTCCACCTGACGGAAAAGCGGCCTCAAGCGTCCGTTTTTTCAGGTCATAGACCTTAACGCCACTCCATTGGTTATGGCGATTCTCAAAAGGGCGGCGCTTTCTGAGGCGGGGAGTTGTGAAATATATACAATCTGGTTTTAGGTCAGGGAATTCTTTGGTTGATAAAATGCCTGGGCTATTCTGCCCGACGAATGCCGCATGTCCCCATAGGGCCTTCCCTGAGCTCAGTGCTACCCTTGTCTGACTCTTGAGGTCCAACCTGTCTATTTCAATCCTGACGTTGTTTCCACGGAGCGTGTCAAGAAAGACACGCACCTGCAGGAGATGACCCCAAGGTGTCGAAAGCAAGTACCTAGTGATAACAGGGTCGTCGAACATGTCGTTCGTCCCCGGCAATGACCGTCTTCTTCCTCGGTTTGTCTAGTCCACCAAAGTCCCATGACTTCAATATCCCTTCCATTGTCACCGCATAGAACCTTCCGCGGTGGTAGATACTATCCCCGCTTCTTTGGATCACTGAAACTTGTTGCCAATGGCTGTCTCCTATCCTTGCAAAAGATAGCCTCTTGCCGTCCAGGTGGATGACCAGAGTGACGGCACGACAAGTGGACGGAGGACCGGACAGCACAACCTTGTCGTAGAAACACCTGCCGGGAGACTGCACACCATGAACATGTTCCGTCATGTAACACCCGTAACGATAGCCCACGATCTTCCCTTCGTCTCCGTAGACCCCCTCGATGCACGACGAAAAACCGGTGATTGGGGGGAGCGG
Source organism: Triticum aestivum (assembly GCF_018294505.1). Lineage (NCBI taxonomy): Eukaryota > Viridiplantae > Streptophyta > Magnoliopsida > Poales > Poaceae > Triticum > Triticum aestivum. The sequence continues at coordinate 149,236,660 of NC_057809.1, forward strand.
GATCAACGCCGCGGTGAAGGGGTTATATAGGACGAGATCCGAGAGCTCATTTGCCATGATTAACCAGCCATGGGAGGCGCCGCAGCAGGCCACAGCCTGCCCCCTGGGAAAGCTGACCTGAAAAGTTCTATCAGGATCCAGTAGGTTGCGGAGCTCAGTAGTAGCAGCAGGATCCCATAACCCACGACGTACACGCCGATGCTGATCCCCTACCGAAAGAGGATCGTCCGCCAAGGACATGAGCCACGGCGTGCGGCGAGGTGGGGCAGCGCCTGCGGCCGCAGATGCAGAACACCAAGACGGGCAGACAGCGCGGAAGGCAAGGGCCTCCGGGAGCTCAAGGAGATGCACTATCCGGATCAGGAGGTCGATGGGGAGGTCTGACCAGCCTGAACTTGCATAAGGTCCTGCCATCGTGAAAATTTTGCGTTATATTCTTTTAGGAAAAAAGAACAGGTAAGCAGATGTATATAACGAAGCTAACAAGCCCGTGTACAATGCCCACTCGGGATACCGAAGGAACAAGTATACAATTCAAATTGGCAAGCCGATTTCTACTATCATTCGGATTGACTGAGCCACTGAAAGAGCAAAACAGAACTTTTCAGCACAGCGCGAGTTAACTGACGGCCGCGGCAAAATCGGCTGATTGCCAGCAAAATCGCATCAACATTTTTGGTAGAAACAGAGTGCACAGAACGAAACCAACAGATTCATCTTTATATGAGAATAATATATAATCCGTACGGTTGATTGCCAGCAAAATCGAATCTTTGCGACAAAAAAAGAAGAGAAAAAAAAAACAGCCCCCCTCAATAACACTACACACACAACTCATAAAAATTGGATCTTTCTAATCGTTGAGCGACAGATTAAGGTATGCTTACCCATAGCTGTGGCCTTCGGAAACTCATCATCGAGGGAGATAGGAGGGGCAGCTGTGGAAGTATCTCCAATGGTCTTCTCTTCATCTGAAAGGAAAGAAAGGGGATCCGAATCAGGGGATGCGTGAAATCCGGCCGGTGAGGAGGAGCGGCAGGGGGATGCTGCCACTGTCGTGCCGGCGGCGTAGGTCGAGGGCTGCCATGGCGGGGCATATGGGGTGGGGGGTGGGGGGTTGCTGGATTTGCGGCGGCCTGGGTGGGTGCGAGGAGCGGAGCCAGTTCCTTGGCTCGATTGGTGGTGAGTGTGGGGGATTGGGGAAAGAGGCAGGGTCAAAGACAAATATTTCTTTTACGAGTATTAATTATATATACTGTGGCTTTTTTTTAGACAAACTCGCGAAACTTTTATTCAACCGTCACAATGTTTACAGGGACGAACAAAAGATCGCCGGGGTGGCCTAACCAGACATGGCGGCCGGTCCCCAACATTAATGCATGCTTCGCGAGGTTGTGAGCCTCAAAGTTCGAGGATCTAAATTCATGACTAAAAGAACACGAAGAGAAAAAACGAGCTCTGTCCGTTATTTCATGTACCACTGCTCCATATGCTGATGCCGTTCCTCCTTTGATCGCCTCCACCACTGCCACGCAATCCGAGGCGATGAAAACTTTCTGCTCGTACAAATCCTCGGCAAGCGCCAGCACTTCCCTGGTAGCTAGAACTTCAAGCACCTTCGGGTCCTCTATGTTGTTGAAAACAACTGCCGAGGCCCCCAAATACACACCCGATGCATCGCGGCAAACGGCTCTCACAGCCCCCCTTCCACCAGCACGCGGCACAGCCGCATCGACATTAATCTTAACATGATCATCCGGTGGTGGCTGCCAAACAATAGGGCGAGCCCTTGGAGTTGCCGGTGACCTGTCAATAGGTTTCTGTATGTGCTTTAAATCAGCCAAGTAGCTAGTGACAAAGCCATGAGTAGCGAATGGAGTTTTGTAAATTCCTTCATGGATTATTTTTCTCCTTGCCGCCCAAATCGCCCATAATGTGACAATCATGGTAGTGAATTCCTTTTGAGGAAGCGATTCGCTCATCAGAAAGAGCCATCTCTTTGCATGTTCGTCTCTCTGCATACACATATGCTGCACCATATCCTCATTTGATAGAGCCCACACGCATCGGGCGTAGTTACAGTCGAGAAGAGAATGGCGCCAGTTGTCATCTGCTCCGCATAACGCACACACATGCGATGATGACATGTTTCGACGGTGCAGAACATCACCGGTAGGAAGTGAATGACGAGCCAGCCTCCATGTGAATATTTTCAGCTTTGAAGGAACTTGCAATCCCCAAATAGATGACCATCCTTTGGATTCTCCGCTGGACATATCCTCGGCCTCATCTAGCCAGTCCTCCCTTCCCATCTTCATCTTATGGATCAATTTGTAAGCTGATTTTACTGAGAAACGGCCCCTCGGATCGCCCGACCATGTCCAAAAATCGTCCACTTGTCTAGTACAGAGGGGGATCTTCAGGATTGCCTCCGCATCAGCGGGAACAAAGACTTGGCGTACTACCTCCTCTCTCCAGCATGCCATGGTTGGTTCGATCAGATCGCTTACCATCTGCGGTGGATCAGCTACCCGAGGCGGAAAAGGTTTCATTAGGCCACTTCTCGGAAGCCAGATATGGAGCCAAATTCTGGTCGTTGCTCCATCGCCAATACGCCTGATGATCCCATGGTTCAATACATTTCTTCCATCAATAATAGCTCGCCAGACTTGCGATGGATGGGGGCCTAACTCCGCCTCCAATAAGGTCATCAATGGGTAGTAGACTGCCTTGAGAATGCGAGCACTTAGGGAGTCCGGTTCTTGTAAAAGATGCCAAGCCTGTCTTGACAGTAGGGCAACGTTGAAGATCTCAAGTGTTGGGGAACGTAGTAATTTCAAAAAATTTCCTACGCACATGCAAGATCATGGTGATGATATAGCAACGAGGGGAGAGTGTTGTCTACGTACCCTCGTAGACCGAAGCGGAAGCGTTGACGCAACGTAGAGGAAGTAGTCGTACGTCCTCCGGTTCAACCGATCCAAGTACCGTTACTCCGGCACCTCCGAGTTCTTGACACGCGTACAGCTCGATGACGCACCCTCGATCTCCGATCCAGCAGAAGCGCCGAGGGGGAGTTCCGTCAGCACGACGGCATGGTGACGATCTTGATGTTCTCCTGTTGCAGGGCTTCGCCTAAGCACCGCTACAATATGACCGAGGTGTAATATCGTGGAGGGGGGCACCGCACACGGCTAAGGAACGATCAATGATCAACTTGTGTGTCCTAGGGTGCCCCCCTACCCCCGTATATAAAGGAGGGAGGGAGGAGGTGGCCGACCCTAGGGGGGGCGCGCCATGAGGAGGGGGAAACCTACTCCAAGTAGGTTTCCCTCTCTTTTCCTTATCTTATTTGAAGGGGGAAGGAAAGAGTACTAGTATTAGGAAGTAGTACTAGTAGTAGTAATAGGAAGAGGGGGAAGGAGAAAGGAAAGGGGGGGCCGGCCCCCCTCCCCAATTCGGATTGGGCTTGGGGGGCGCACCCCCTTCCCTTGCTCCTTCTCTCTTCCTCCTACATGGGCCCAATAAGGCCCATATACCTCCCGGGGGGTTCCGGTAACCTCCCGGGGCTCCAAACTTCTCCGGAACCTTTCCGGTGTCCAAATATATCCGTCCAATATATCAATCTTTATGTCTCGACCATTTCGAGACTCCTCATCATGTCCGTAATCATATCCGGGACTCCGAACAACCTTCGGTACATCAAAATACATAAACTCATAATATAACTGTCATCGAAACCTTAAGCGTGCGGACCCTACGGTTCGAGAACGATGTAGACATGACTGAGACACATCTCTGGTCAATAACCAATAGCGGGACCTGGATGCCCATATTGGTTCCTACATATTCTACGAAGATCTTTATCGGTCAAACCGCATAACAACATACGTTGTTCCCTTTGTCATCGGTATGTTACTTGTCCGAGATTCGATCGTCGGTATCCAATACCTAGTTCAATCTCGTTACCGACAAGTCTCTTTACTCGTTCTGTAATACTTCATCGCATAACTAACTCATTAGTTACATGCTTGCAAGGCTTAGGTGATGAGCATTACCGAGAGGGCCCAGAGATACCTCTCCGACAATCGGAGTGACAAAACCTAATCTTAAATTATGCTAACTCAACATGTACCTTTGGAGACACCTGTAGTACTCCTTTATAATCACCCAGTTACGTTGTGACGTTTGGTAGTACCCAAAGTGTTCCTCCGGTAAACGGGAGTTACACAATTCTCATAGTTACAGGAACATGTATAAGTCATGAAGGAAGCAATAGCAGAATACTAAACGATCAAGTGCTAGGCTAACGGAATGGGTCAAGTCAATCACATCATTCTCCTAATGATGTGACCCCGTTAATCAAATGACAACTCTTTTGTCTATGGCTAGGAAACATAACCATCTCTGATAAACGAGCTAGTCAAGTAGAGGCATACTAGTGACACTATGTTTGTCTATGTATTCACACATGTATTATGTTTCCGGTTAATACAATTCTAGCATGAATAATAAACATTTATCATGAAATAAGGAAATAAATAATAACTTTATTATTGCCTCTAGGGCATATTTCCTTCAGTCTCCCACTTGCACTAGAGTCAATAATCTAGTTCACATCACCATGTGATTTAACACCAATATTCATATCTGTATATGATTAACACCCATAGTTCACATCATCATGTGACCAACACCCAAAGGGTTTACTAGAGTCAATAATCTAGTTCACATCGCTATGTGATTATCACCCAAAGAGTACTAAGGTGTGATCATGTTTTGCTCGTGAGAGAAGCTTAGTCAACGGGTCTGTCACATTCAGAGCCGTATGTATTTTGCAAATATTTTATGTCCACAATGCTCTGCACGGAGCTACTCTAGCTAATTGCTCCCACTTTTAATATGTATTCAGGTTGAGACTTAGAGTCATCTGGATCAGTGTAAAAGTTTGCACTGATGTAACTTTTACAATAAACTCTTTTATCACCTCCATAATCGAGAAACATCTCCTTAGTCCTTACTAAGGATATTCTTGACCAATGTCCAGTGATCTACTCCTAGATCACTATTGTACTCCCTTGCCAAATTCAGAGCAAGGTATACAATAGGTCTGGTACATAGCATACTTTATAGAACCTATGACTGAGGCATAGGGAATGACTTTTCATTCTCTTTCTATTTTCTGCTGTGGTCGGGATTTGAGTCTTACTCAATACCTTTGCAACACAGGCAAGAACTCTTTCTTTGACTGTTCCATTTTGAACTATTTCAAAATCTTGCCAAGGTATGTACTCATTGAAAATCTTATCAAGCGTCTTGATCTATCTCAATAGATCTTGATGCTCAATATGTAAGTAGCTTTTACTGAGGTCTTTTCTTTTTAAAGAACTCCTTTAAAATACTCCTTTATGCTTTGCAGAAAAATTCTACATCATTTCTGATCAACAATATGTCACTCACATATACTAATCAGAAAGGCTGTGGTGCTCCCACTCACTTTATTGTAAATACAGGCTTCATCGTAAGTCCATATAAAACTATATGCTTTGATCAATTTATCAAAGCGTATATTCCAACTCCGAGATGCTTGCACCAGTCCACAGATGGATCGCTGGAGCTTGCACATTTTGTTAGCACCTTTAGGATTGACAAAACCTTTTGGTTGTATCATATACAACTCTTCTTTAGTAAATCCATTAAGGAATGCAGTTTTGACATCCATTTGCCAGATTTCATAAAATGTGGCAATTGCTAACATGATTCAGACAGACTTAAGTATCGATACGAGTGAGAAAATCTCATCGTATTCAACCCCTTGAACTTGTTGAAAAACCTTTTGCAACAAGTCGAGCTTAGTGGATAGTAACACTACTATCAGTGTCCGTCTTCCTCTTGAAGATCCATTTATATAACATGGCTTGCTGATCATCGAGCAAGTCAATCAAAGTCCATACTTTGTTTTCATACATGGATCATATCTCAGATTTTATGGCCTTAAGCCATTTTGCGGAATCTGGGCTCATCATCGCTTCCTCGTAGTTCGTAGGTTTATCATGGTCTAGTAACATGACTTTCAGAACAGGATCACCGTACCACACTGGTGCGGACCGTACTTTGGAAGACCTACGAGGTTCTGTAGTAACTTGATCTGAAGTTTCATGATCATCATCATTAGCTTCCTCACTAATTGGTGTAGGAATCACTGGAACTGATTTCAGTGATGAACTATTTTCAATTCGGGAGAAGGTACAAATTACCTTATCAAGCTCTACTTTCCTCCCACTCACTTCTTTCGAGAAAAACTCCTTCTCTAGAAAGGATCTATTATCAGCAACAAATTTGCCTTCGGATCTGTGATAGAAGGTGTACCCAACAATTTCCTTTGGGTATTCTATAAAGACGCACTTCTCCAATTTGGGTTCGAGCTTATCAAGTTGAAAAACCCTTTTTCATATAAGCATCGCAACTCCAAACTTTAAGAAACAACAGCTTAGGTTTACTGCTAAACCATAGTTCATGCGGTGTTGTCTCAACGGATTTAGATGATGCCCTATTTTAAACGTGAATGCAGCTGTCTCTAATGCATAACCCCAAAACGACAATGGTAAATCAGCAAGAAACATCATAGATCGCACCATATCCAATAAAGTACGATTACGACGTTCGGACACACCATAACATTGTGGTGTTCTAGGTGGCATGAGTAGTGAAACTATTTCACATTGTTTTTAACTGAAGGCCAAACTCGTAACTCAAATACTCTTCTCTACGATCAGATCGTAGAAACTTTATTTTCTTGTTACGATGATTTTTCACTTCACTCTGAAATTCGTTGAACTTTTCAAATGTTTCAGACTTATGTTTCATCAAGTAGATATACTCATATCTGCTCAAATCATCTGTGAAGATCAGAAAATAATGATACCTGTCGCGAGCCTTAATATTCATCAGACCACATACATCAGTATGTATGATTTCCAACAAATCTATTGCTCGCTTCATTGTTCTGAAGAACAGAGTCTTAGTCATCTTGCCCATGAGGCATGGTTCACAAGCATCAACTGATTCATAATCAAGTGATTCCAAAAGCCCATCAGTATGGAGTTTCTTCATGCGCTTTACACCAATATGACCTAAACGGCAGTGCTACAAACAAGTTGCACTTATCATTATTAACTTTGCATCTTTTGGTTTCAATATTATGATTATGTGTATCACTACGATCGAGATCCAACGAACTATTTTCATTGGGTGTGCAACCATATAAGGTTTCATTCATGTAAACAGAACAACAATTTATTCTCTTACTTAAATGAATAATTGTATTACAATAAACATGATCAAATCATATTCATGCTCAACGCAAACACCAAATAACCCTTATTCAGGTTCAACACTAATCCCGAAAGTATAGGGAGTGTGCGACGATGATCATATCAATCTTGGAACCACTTCCAACACACATCGTCACTTCACCCTTAACTAGTCTCTGTTTATTCTGCAACTCCCGTTTCGAGTTACTAATCTTAGCAACTGAACTAGTATCAAATACTGAGGGGTTGCTATAAACACTAGTAAAGTACACATCAATAACATGTATATCAAATATACTTATGTTCACTTTGCCATCCTTCTTATCCGCCAATCACTTGGGGTAGTTCCGCTTCCAGTGACCAGTCCCTTTGCAGTAAAAGCATTTAGTCTCAGGCTTAGGATCAGACTTGGGCTTCTTCACTTGAGCAGCAACTTGCTTGCCGTTCTTATTGAAGTTCCCCTTCTTCCCTTTGCCCTTTTCTTGAAACTAGTGATCTTGTCAACCATCAACACTTGATGTTTTCCTTGATTTCTACCTTCGTCAATTTCCGCATTATGAAGAGCTTGGGAATCATTTTTGTTATCCCTTGCATATCATAGTTCATCACGAAGTTCTACTAACTTGGTGACGGTGACTAGAGAATTCTGTCAATCACTATCTTATCTGGAAGATTAACTCCCACTTGATTCAAGCGATTGTAGTACCCAGACAATCTGAGCACATGCTCACTAGTTGAGCGATTCTCCTCCATCTTTTAGCTATAGAACTTGTTGGAGATTTCATATCTCTCAACTCAGGTATTTGCTTGAAATATTAACTTCAACTCCTGGAACATCTCATATGGTCCATGACGTTCAAAACGTCTTTGAAGTCCCGATTCTAAGCCGTTAAGCATGGTGCACTTAAACTATCAAGTAGTCATCATATTGAGCTAGCCAAACGTTCATAACGTCTACATCTTCTCCTGCAATAGGTCCGTCACCTAGCGGTGCATCAAGGACATAATTCTTCTGTGCAGCAATGAGGATAAACCTCAGATTACGGAATCAATCCGCATCTTTGCTACTAACATCTTTCAACATAATTTTCTCTAGGAACACATCAAAATAAAACACAGGGAAGCAACAACGCGAGCTATTGATCTACAACATGATTTGCAAAATACTACCAGGACTAAGTTCATGATAAATTTAGGTTCAGTTTAATCATATTACTTAAGAACTCCCACTTAGATAGACATCCCTCTAATCCTCTAAGTGATCACGTGATCCAAATCAACTAAACCATGTCCGATCATCACGTGAGATGGAGTAGTTTCATCGGTGAACATCATTATGTTGATCATATTTACTATATGATTCACGCTCGACCTTTCGGTCTCCGTGTTCCGAGGCCATATCTGTATATGCTAGGCTCGTCAAGTATAACCTGAGTATTCCGCGTGTGCAACTGTTTTGCACCCGTTGTATTTGAACGTAGAGCCTATCACACCCGATCATCACGTGGTGTCTCAGCATGAAGAACTTTCGCAACGGTGCATACTCAGGGAGAACACTTCTTGATAATTAGTGAGAGATCATCTTAAAATGCTACCGTCAATCAAAGCAAGATAAGATGCATAAAGGATAAACATCACATGCAATCAATATAAGTGATATGATATGGCCATCATCATCTTGTGCCTGTGATCTCCATCTCCGAAGCACCGTCATGATCACTATCGTCACCGGCGCGACACCTTGATCTCCATCATAGCATCGTTGTCGTCTCGCCAATCTTATGCTTCCACGACTATCGCTACCGTTTAGTGATAAAGTAAAGCATTACATCGCGATTGCATTGCATACAATAAAGCGACAACCATATGGCTCCTGCCAGTTGCCGATAACTTCGGTTACAAAACATGATCATCTCATACAATAAAATATAGCATCATGTCTTGGCCATATCACATCACAACATGCCCTGCAAAAACAAGTTAGACGTCCTCTACTTTGTTGTTGCAAATTTTACGTGGCTGCTACGGGCTTAAGCAAGAACCAATCTCACCTACGCATCAAAACCACAACGATAGTTTGTCAAATAGACTCCGTTTTAACCTTCACAAGGACCGGGCGTAGCCACACTCGGTTCAACTAAAGTGAGAGAGACAGACACCCGCCAGCCACCTTTAAGCACGAGTGCTCGTAACGGTGAAACCAGTATCGCGTAAGCGTACGCGTAATATCGGTCCGGGCCGCTTCATCTCACAATACCGCTGAACCAAAGTATGACATGCTGGTAGGCAGTATGACTTATATCGTCCACAACTCACTTGTGTTCTACTCGTGCATATAACATCAACGCATAAAACCTAGGCTCGGATGCCACTGTTGGGGAACGTAGTAATTTCAAAAAATTTCCTACGCACATGCAAGATCATGGTGATGATATAGCAACGAGGGGAGAGTGTTGTCTACGTACCCTCGTAGACCGAAGCGGAAGCGTTGACGCAACGTAGAGGAAGTAGTCGTACGTCCTCCGGTTCAACCGATCCAAGTACCGTTACTCCGGCACCTCCGAGTTCTTGACACGCGTACAGCTCGATGACGCACCCTCGATCTCCGATCCAGCAGAGGCGCCGAGGGGGAGTTCCGTCAGCACGACGGCGTGGTGACGATCTTGATGTTCTCCTGTTGCAGGGCTTCGCCTAAGCACCGCTACAATATGACCGAGGTGTAATATCGTGGAGGGGGGCACCGCACACGGCTAAGGAACGATCAATGATCAACTTGTGTGTCCTAGGGTGCCCCCCTACCCCCGTATATAAAGGAGGGAGGGAGGAGGTGGACGGCCCTAGGGGGGGGCGCGCCATGAGGAGGGGGAAACCTACTCCAAGTAGGTTTCCCTCTCTTTTCCTTATCTTATTTGGACGGGGAAGGAAAGAGTACTAGTATTAGGAAGTAGTACTAGTAGTAGTAATAGGAAGAGGGGGAAGGAGAAAGGAAAGGGGGGGCCGGCCCCCCTCCCCAATTCGGACTGGGCTTGGGGGGGCACGCCCCCTTCCCTTGCTCCTTCTCTCTTCCTCCTACATGGGCCCAATAAGGCCCATATACCTCCCGGGGGGTTCCGGTAACCTCCCGGGGCTCCAAACTTCTCCGGAACCTTTCTGGTGTCCAAATATATCTGTCCAATATATCAATCTTTATGTCTCGACCATTTCGAGACTCCTCGTCATGTCCGTAATCATATCCGGGACTCCGAACAACCTTCGGTACATCAAAATACATAAACTCATAATATAACTGTCATCGAAACCTTAAGCGTGCGGACCCTACAGTTCGAGAACGATGTAGACATGACTGAGACACATCTCTGGTCAATAACCAATAGCAGGACCTGGATGCCCATATTGGTTCCTACATATTCTATGAAGATGTTTATCGGTCAAACCGCATAACAACATACGTTGTTCCCTTTGTCATCGGTATGTTACTTGTCCGAGATTCGATCGTCGGTATCCAATACCTAGTTCAATCTCGTTACCGACAAGTCTCTTTACTCGTTCTGTAATACTTCATCTCATAACTAACTCATTAGTTACATGCTTGCAAGGCTTAGGTGATGAGCATTACCGAGAGGGCCCAGAGATACCTCTCCGACAATCGGAGTGACAAAACCTAATCTTAAATTATGCTAACTCAACATGTACCTTTGGAGACACCTGTAGTACTCCTTTATAATCACCCAGTTACGTTGTGACGTTTGGTAGTACCCAAAGTGTTCCTCCGGTAAACGGGAGTTACACAATTCTCATAGTTACAGGAACATGTATAAGTCATGAAGGAAGCAATAGCAGAATACTAAACGATCAAGTGCTAGGCTAACGGAATGGGTCAAGTCAATCACATCATTCTCCTAATGATGTGACCCCGTTAATCAAATGACAACTCTTTTGTCTATGGCTAGGAAACATAACCATCTCTGATAAACGAGCTAGTCAAGTAGAGGCATACTAGTGACACTATGTTTGTCTATGTATTCACACATGTATTATGTTTCCGGTTAATACAATTCTAGCATGAATAATAAACATTTATCATGAAATAAGGAAATAAATAATAACTTTATTATTGCCTCTAGGGCATATTTCCTTCATCAAGATCCCTAAAACCCAGCCCCCCCCCCAAGTCCTTTGGCCTTGTCATGACATCCCACGAGACCCAGCATGGCTTCCTTCTTCCTTGTTTGCTGCCCCACCAAAACTGCCGTATGATGGATGTTACACTCTCGCAAACTCCTCTAGGAAGTCTAAAGCAAGACATTGAAAACACTGGGATCGCTTGTGCGACCGACTTGATGAGGACTTCCTTTCCACCAACCGAAAGCATTTTCTGCATCCATCCTCTTACTTTCTCCCACACTCTGTCTCGAAGGTACTTGAACGTGCCATTTTTTGAGTGACCGACCTCCGTTGGCAGCCCTAAATATCTGTCACTCAAAGATTCATTATGGACATTTAGTCTTTGCATGACACCTTGCTTAAGAGAATCTGGACAACCTCTGCTAAAGAAAACAGAAGATTTTTCATGATTTATTCTCTGTCCCGAGGCTCCACAATAAGTACCCAGCAGGTTTGATACCAACTCTGCTCCCTCCACACTTGACTTAAAAAGCAACAGGCTATCGTCTGCAAACAATAGATGGCTAACAGTTGGGGCTGTAGGGGCCACCTTGATGCCACCAAACGCAGACGACTGAGAACTGGACTTCAAAAGGCACGACAGGCCCTCTGCTGCAAGTAAGAAAAGGTAGGGGGAGATCGGATCTCCCTGTCGAATACCCCTTGAGGGTTTAAACTGCTCTAGCTTTTCACCATTCAACAACACAGAAAATGATACTGATTTCACCATCCCCATGATAATGTCCACCCAAGCAGACGAGAAACCTAGCTTGAGCATTATGGCCTGAAGATAATCCCACTCCAAGCGATCATATGCTTTCATCATATCAAGTTTCAGTGCACAACTGCTATTGGTTTTTGATCGGTTCCTCTTCATGAAATGCAAACACTCGTACGCACATATAATGTTATCGGATATCAATCTGCCGGGAACGAATGCTGACTGTTCTTCAGAAATAATGTCAGGTAGTATGACCTTCAGCCTATTAGCTATGACTTTTGAGGCAATTTTATAGAGCACGTTACAAAGGCTAATAGGTCTGAATTGAGAGAGGTGGGTCGGACTTGTTACCTTTGGGATCAGAACTAAGATAGTGTCATTAATTGCCTCTGCACTCTCCTCTCCCTTTATAATCCTGAGAACCACCTTTGTCACCTCGTCCCCACAGATCTCCCAATGGCGCTGGTAAAAATGTGCGGGGAAACCATCCGGACCGGGTGCCTTCGTTGGGAACATTTGGAAGAGCGCTGCCTTGACCTCATTACTGGTATACGGAGCACACAACTCCTCATTCATAGCCGGCGTTACCCTCGCAGGGACATGCATAAGAACCTCCTCCATCCCGGTCACACCCTCTATGGTGTATAGGGACTTGTAGAAATCTGTCACCATAATTCTCAGTTTAGCCGGATCATCTGTGAGCACTCCTAGGGAGTTTTGCAAGGCCTTGATCATATTTCGTTTCCGCCTCATGCTGGCTCTCATATGGAAGAATTTTGTATTTCTATATCCCGATGACAACCATTGCAACCGCGACCTCTGACGCCACATTAATTCCTCTCGATGATAAAGCTCCACCAGCTTCTCATTAATCTTCAACTCAATGTGAGTCGGCCCCGTCCGTGCCGGGTCGCTCCGGAGCTGCTCTAACTGGCATTTAGCTTCTTTAATTTGCTTTTGCACGCTCCCAAAAGTATCCTTACCCCAAACAGCGAGATCCTTCGAGATTGAGAGTAGCTTGTCCCAAAAATCTCCAACTCCATACCCTGGTGTCACCGCATTCCATCTTGAGATGATCGTGTCTCGCCACTCCTCATGTGTTTCCCACATCACTTCGTACCGGAACTGTTGGTTTGATCGTTGCTGTTGCGAGTCCGTCTCCAGCAAGATAGGCCCATGGTCTGAAGACGCGGACGTGATATGGCTAACGTGTGCTAGCGGGAACCTTGCCATCCAACTCAGCGTTGCTAGTGCGCGATCAAGGCAAACGCGCGTGTATGAGCCACCCCTCACCTTCTTCTCAAACGTCCAAAAGCGGCCCTGATAGCCCAGATCCATCAACATGCAAATATCAACAGTATCTCAGAAGGCTTGAATTTGTGCATTACTACGATTAGCAGCACCTTGATGTTCTTCCGGACGTAGAACTTCGTTGAAATCCCCCATGCAGAGCCATGGAAGGTCATTCAAAAATGATAAACCTTTCATCAGATCCCAAGTTTGGCTCCTCAAATGAGTTTGAGCCTCACCATATACAAAGGTCAACCTCCAAGGATCTTGGCCAGCCTCCTGAATTCTAGCATCAATGTGATAGACGGAGTCACCTAAAATCTGAACATCTATAGTGTTATTCCAGAAAATACCCATACCTCCACTTCTCCCTTGGCTATCAATAGCATATGCATGATCATATCCCAACGTGTTTGCAAAAGCTTCAACCCACACACCACTTATCTGTGTTTCAACAATGCATAACACGTCAGGGGCAAACTTCCTCGCGAACTCGCGAAGTTCTCGAACTGCCGCCGGTTTGCCCGCGCCACGACAGTTCCAACATAGGGCACTCATTGGGCTCGGCGGCGCTCCTCGAAGGAGCCCGCCAAATTCTTCACGGCCGAAATCGATCCATCTGAACCATCATCATCTACCTTAGACCTCTTCGGGTCTCTCTGGGGAGGAGGACTTGACAGATTGCTTCCAACAGGAACAATCGCTAGATGCATGCCACTAGCGGTGTCAGGTGGCATACCAACAGAAGCTAAGCCACTCTTGTGTTTCTCCTGTCTGTCTTGTCTCTTCCTGGTTAAGTTGTCAGTGTCCATCTCGCTAGCCACTTCTGCTGGTTCATGTGATTGATACCCACGCCCTGCTCCAGAACCATACACGCTGACAAAATCCTCCCGATCTTGTGATCGGCCTCCGTTTGATCTGCCTCCGGATCGGCCACCGCGGCGACCACCACGACGACCGCGGCCCTCTCCAGGGCCTCTACCCGATCTCATAAACCAATCAGCCCTGAGTTCCTTGAACACTAATGCAGATGGTGGGTGGATCTCGTTACCATGTTCTTTGTATAAGTGACCAAGCATCCCATAGACAGCGCACCAGTCAGGGAGCCGCTCGTACTTTACTTTGTAAATCTGCCTTTTCCCCTCTCTAACCATGGATACCGCATTCTTGAGAGGTTTGTGCACATTGATTCGTACCCAGACACGATAAAAATTCCCGGTGAAGTCATGGGACTGGGTTTCAGCAAAGAGAACCTCACCAACCTTAGAAGCCAGGGGCTGGATCAGATGAGCATAAAGATCCGGCACATCATGAATTTGGATCCAAATATCAATACTCTCGAGTTTGATCGTCGAGGGTTTTGTAATACCATCATAGGGAGCTAGCAGCACCGCATCTCCCCTAAAGTTCCATGGGCCTTCATGCATAACGCGTTCCCAATCCCCCAAACATGTGAACTGGACAGTGTACAGATTGTCCTCCAATGGTTTGAACTTCGCTTCTTGGGCCACGTCCCAGGCCGCCCGCATATTCCTGTAGAACCAGGTCTGGCTGTAGGTTTTGCTTGTATTGACCTTTATCAACGCTACCCACCTTGGTGATTCCGGCGGAGCATCCTTCTCGTCGAAGACGACGTCGTCCAGATCCTCCTCCCGGAGGCCTAGCTCCTGCATCATCTTGTCAACATCGCTGATCCCCGAGGAGCTCGAAGCTCCCTCAGCAGCCATCTAGATCACTGACCCGATGACGAACAGATCGGGTTTCTGAGGTGGAACCCTAAAACCTCGCTGCGTCCCGAACCAGGCCAAGAGCGAGCGGCGACCCCAGGGCGCCCCTTGGTCACTCCTAGCAGGGAGACGGGACGGGAACCAGCGGCAGGGAAGGGACAAGACTCAACAGCGGCGACCAGATCGCCCTGAGAGAAATACGAAACCCTAACGAGAGGGAAGCGGGCATATATTGTGGCTAATCCTGAGAGTTGGGCCGGGTCGGGCAAGCCCGGCATGGCCTGGTCGTGCTTCGGGCCATGTTGAGCTCAGGCCAGCATGCCGTGCCGTATGGCCCGGATTTAATCCGGCAATTCAACCCATGAGCGGCCGCACCGACCCGAATGGGGTGGTATGGGTCGTCATCTTCATCCATGCGTAAGCCCGATGGATAACCCAATTAGTGATGGTATGGTATGAACATAAAGTCATGCCCATGGGTCGCCTGATAAGTAGTACTCCCTCTGCAAAGAAATATAAGAGCATTTAGATCACTACGGAGGGAGTAATAATGAAATATGTATTTTATTTTATATGACATCATTGTTCTCCAAATATGCAAAAGAATGGCCCTTTCTAAATACATCCCTTTTTATTCATTTCGACAACAAGTATTTTCGGACGAAGGAAATACTTATGAAGATGCAGACTATACATTCACAGAATGCTGCCAAGGATATGTTGATTTCCGTGCTGGAGAAGTGGAGAGATAAGCCCATAAAAGAATTAACGTTTGCTTTTTTTAGGGATCTCATACTTTATTAATTAGAAACTATGTTCATAGGCAGCGGCGGCGCCAGGAATACTATACGCCCCAGGCCGACCCAGGCAACCTTCATAGCACTGTAGCTACAGTGCCGCACTGTAGCTACAGTCAATGAAGGAATCAACGCCCACGCCCCAGGCAGCGGCCCGGGCTGCCTGGGGCCTGTCTCCGCCACTGTTCATAGGGATACAAAGGGGGTCATGAGGGGATAGAAGCCACAAATGGCGACCCTGCGAAAGTGAAGAAAATTTCACAAGGTTGTGCGCCTCTAGATTCAAAGCACGACCTTTAAATACAAAATCACAACTAGCAAAATACCCTTTTCTATTATTTATCCCCTTTTTGCTAAGTACACGGTACGTGCAACATGTTGGCCTTGGTAATAATGGTGCAATATGTTGGTCTGTTGGGCTTCTAAAGGCTAAAAAGCCAATCAGCTTGTCTCCTGCCTTATAAGTACACGGTCACATTCACCTAAAAAAAAGTACACGGTCACATTGACCTAAAAAAATGTACACGGTCACATGATAAAAAAAATATGATCTAAAAAAGAACAATGTACACGGTCACATGGACAACAAACTGCACACTAGCAGCTTATTTAGTACCATCGCCTACAAATGCGCGTGGGAGGTGGAGCTATCGAGCACAATAAGCTGCGGGAGATGGGCGCCTCCTTGCGCTGTCCACGTTGGCAGGATGTGTACTGTTTGCTTTGGCCAATGGGAGCTCCAGTTCGTGTCCACGTCAACGCTCGTTTTGGACAATGGGAGCGCTGGTTGTGTGAACGCCAACGCTGGTCCGCGGTGCTCATTTGGCCACATCGACTTCGAAGTGCGAAGCAATGGGCGATTGGAACGGCAAGAGCGATCGGGCAGACCAGCTTGCGATCGACACGTTTTGTTTGTTTATCGGACTCTGCAAGTGGTCCCAGGTTTGTTCAACGGCCTGCTGTCAATGGCGTGGGTTGTTCTGTGTGGTGTGGTCGTTGCATGGACGTCTGTTGGCTCCTACGCAATGTCAGGTGTGGGCTGGAGTGCTTCTTTCAGTTCACATGCCGCTCGTGGTTTTTTCGTCTGTATTGTGGCCCTGGTTTTCTATGGGTCTGAACCGTCAGTGTCTGCAGTAAATGTTGAATCGGGTCGCCGCCTGCTCGTTCGTCTCTGTCACCTATCCCTTCTCATTTCCTCTCCCAAAAAATTCGCAGCAAGGCAACCTCTCCTTTCTCTTCTTTCCATGATCTGGTCTTTTCCATTCTTCGCCATCGGCAGGAGGCAGAGCAGGGAAGGTGGGGCGGGGAAGGAGGAGGGGAAGCGGCTGCAAGCACGCCGCCGCCCGTGCACAACGAGGGAGGATTGGGTGGGAGAAGGCAGTGGCGGCGGTTTCAGTCTGTGATCTGCCACCAGCGCCGTCACAGGGATGGATGGCAAGATCTGAGGTGAGCCCCTCCCGTGCGCCGGCATCGGTGAGGGCCGGGAGCACCACCAAGTCGTTGCACAGTCCGCCTCCAGCTTCTTTGATCAGTAAGATCTTCCTCCTCTTCCTTCCCCTCTCCTTCTCCCTCTTCCTGGCAGGACGCTTAATCTTGATTTGGGTGGTGTGATGGCCAGATAATCGTAGACTGGTAGTTATTGCTCGTGAAATTCCTCTATCTATATACGTTTGGCAGAGTTTGGTTAACTACTCCTGTTTGTAGTAGTAAAATTGCATCAGAACTCCCTCAAAAACAGTGCATTTTGATGTGTTTGAGATCGTTCCTCCCTTGAAATCACCATTATTATTATTATTATTATTATTATTATTATTATTATTATTATTATTATTATTATTATTATTATTATTATTATTATGTTTGTTTGTTTGTAGTGAAGCAATTCTTTTATCCAATTTTTGCATGTGTGTTTCCTCTGTTCGCAGGTGGTTGTTGGTTGAGCAGCGGTTTTGTGGCCTTTCATCGATCGATCGTGTTGTTTATCTTCCTGTGGTGGGCCTTCTGCTCTGTTCGTTGTCAAGATGTGGTTCTATATTCGTCCGCGTGGTTTGGTGTTTTTCGCTGTCCTTGAACCCATATGTATGTTGGTCGATTCATGCTCATTAGGTGTTTGATGCTATGCCATCCATATGGTGGCCTGAGATTTTCGTTTCTTTTGTCAGAAATCGCACGAGTGAGCTCATTCTCGACTTTGATTCGGCATTCGGTGTGCTGAGTGGATCATCTCTGCAGTTCAGGTACTATTTGGGATCTCTTTGATCTAGGTTCAGTTACTTCTGCTTGGTCTCGGTTTGTTATTCTCGCTATTATTTTGGTTGTGCTCTCTTGTGATGCGGTTGTATATCGTCGAGTCTTTCTCCATCACCACATCGTCTATCTCGGCATTTTCTTACTTTTCTATCCTTTACTAAATAGCCCACATTTCATACTCTGATTCCACTTTTCCACACATACCCTTTGATGCACAATTTTACTATCAGAAGAGCGTATGGTAGCAGCCGCTGTGGTAGGCCAAAGCACCTGTGGTCTGAGCATCAAAGATGCTGCTGGTTAATTTCACCATCGCTCTTACGATGAAATGGCTCTGGCAGGAGTGTGGGTGGATCAAATCAATTCGAGAGAGCTTGCTTTTGGGTTGTACAGATGCGGCCTAGTGTAATTTGACCTCGCCTATCCTTGTTACCAATTCCTGTCTGCTTTTTTCGGAAAAGGGATATTGTAGAAGAAAAGCGATCCGTAAAAAAATTGGTGACAACAATTTTTTAAACTAAAAGACTACTAGTATAGACAAAATTCCTATCAAATACAGTATTATCCTACAAATTTTCCATCTAACAAGGCCGCATCTCAACTAGGGCGAGGCTAGATTACATGCAAACGTAAACCCGTGGCTGTGTTTAGAAGAATGCCAGAGACGCAGGTGCATGAGAGGCACGCGAGCTGGTATACTCCAAAGGACTTACTATTTAGTTACATCAGGTGCATGCGAGGCACGCGAGCGGCTAGACTCCAAAGGACCGGACAAGTTAGTTACATCATATCTACAGGTGTTATCGAACAGAGACAGAAATACAAGACTCTTCTCTGAGCTTTTCCACTTCAATAGCCACACAGATTGTTGCCGCAGCCGTCTCCTCTCCCAACCTTTCTAGTTCTACAGCCGGCTGTTCACAACTTTTGCATTGCAGTCCATCAACGTTGTTGCTCAATATACATCTGCATATAAAGATGTCAGATTTTTTTTCATATCCTCGTTGGTACTATTATTGTGAGCGCAAAAATAAACCATCCGCCGAAGGCCGGTCAGCAGGTACCAAAGCAGTCATTCTACCATAGAATTCGCGGTCGCCCTCATGGTCACCCTTCCAGCCATCCGGAGGCCCTTCATCTCGCAGCTTCTCAAATGCTTTCATTCTCCCAAGTCCAGTAGTAAAAGGTGTCAGCAGCTCAAAAAACATTACACCAACTGAGTATAACACCTGCCAAAAAATACTTACTTACTTACGAAGCCTTTTATCCCAAACAAGTTGGGGTAGGCTAGATATGAAACCCTTTCACGAGGACTTCCCAGGAGGTCACCCATCCTAGTACTACTCTTGCCCAAATGGGTTTCATACCCAAAAGACTGGCTAGTTTTTACGTTGGCTCGCCAAGCCTATCACAACCCTTAGATATGAAACCCTTTCACGAGGACTTCCTAGGAGGTCACCCATCCTAGTACTATTCTCGCTCAAATGGGTTTCATACCTATGGGACTGGCTAGTTTTTACGTTGGCTCGCCAAGCCTATCACAACCCTCCTCCTTTACCCGGGCTTGGGACCGGCTATGCCTAGAAGACATAGGCGGAGTTAACACCTGCCAAAAAATAACCACAAATATTCAGTGTTTTACCAAGCATAACGCAGAAGTGCAAGAAACTGAATGAGCAGAAATCAACGGCAAGCACGGACGACAACACAGCAAATAAGGTGAGTAAGACAGCAAGGGTTCAAGCAAGTTGAAGGCGAAACAGCTGTCTCATGTCAGCAAGAAACAGAGAAAAGCACAAAGAAAGGAGTAAAAATGGAAAGAAAAGAAAAGATAAAGAAGCAAATGGCAAGAAGAAACAACGACAAAAATGCAAAATGTGTCCCCCTCAAAACCAAGCAAACCAACAGCAGCAATCGGAGGAAAGCATGTTAATAGCCAAAGCTCTAGCAAGGTGAAACCACAAGTTAGCTGCAGATGATACTGGTAAACAGCTATGCTACAGATGTATCCTTTGGGGGCTATGGAACCGTCTTAATGATTTGGTGTTTGACAAAAAAGATCGCTTGATCAATGTTAACCACGTGTGGCGATCAATGTTAACCACGTGTGGCGAAAGGTCCTCTGCTACTTAAGAGACTGGCGGCAGCTGCATGATTGCTTTATAGCATATCTGGTAAATATCCTATGATGACCGCTCGGCCTAACCACGATGATTCACCGTGGGTGATGCACGCAGGCAAGAATGCGCCATCACACAGTGCACCTGGAGATAATGGGCTCCTGTGCACTTGTGCTTGTGCCATGTCTGCTTTCTAGTTTATGGGCACCTGTGCGAACATATTTCATATTCTCGCAAGTTTTTATGCATTTTCCTTCTGTTCTGAACTCCTGGCACTAATCCTAGACTATTTTTCAGCTGTTTTAGTTGGACAAGGTATGGTTTTATTGTGTTGCAATGGAACTGGGGAGAGACTCCCTGGTCCTCTGGAAAAAAAGCCTTGGAGTATAAATCACAATTAATTGTTGCTGATGTTGCCATGAACTACAAGTCCACTACCGTGCATCTCCTGGATACTGCTTCCTATTGCAAGTCCACTAGCTAGCGACATGCACATTGGACGCTCAGGTGTCCACCAGCAATTCCCAGACCTCGGAGCACCACCTGCACCTGCAATTCCAGCAGCACTACCTCCAGGACCTGCAATAGTGGCATCTCCAGCAGCCCACTCACGACATACGCTAACACCGGCAGTGATGGCAATGCGGCATGAAGAAGGCCGATGTTACAACTCCAATGAGAAATTCATGGCTGGCCACTGCTGCAAAAGCACTTCGTCCTGGAGATTGATCCAGGTGCAGATGACTGCAAGGAAGACGTTTCTATGGAGGCTGCAAGGGGCTAGCAGCAGTCCTTAGTCCAGCTCGAGGATCAAGTGTTCAAAAAGGGAGAGAGATGTTATGTCTAGGACATAACTACCAGGAACCACATAAGGCCACCAAGGAGGTCACAGCTGAAACTAAAGGGGATAAGTATCCCTAGTTATCCTTGGTAGTTTAAATCTTAGAGATATTTTTTGATTCTCAAGTTAGTTATTTTCTAAAGTTTGTTAGTTCAGCTAGGCGTCCAAGTTTGTAAGCGAGCTATATAATGCCTAGCAATATCAATCAATAGAGAAGCAGAAAAATAATCCCAATTATCCTTCCAGTTTTTCCCCTGCTCTTGTTGTGTGGCAGCCTCCTTTTCCTGGGTGCCACACCTCATCTGTCCAGGGGTGATCTAACCTATCAGCCTACCACGTTATAACACATTACAAACCAAAAGAGAAGCTGCCGATATAACCCAGAAGGCAACAAAAAAACAAAGATCCAAGAGAGGAGCTACTGAGGAAACCGGCTGAGGCACAGAAAAAACAGACATGCTGCGAAAATAAACCTAGCAAACGGAAAGGGAAGATGGCATGTAACAACGAAAGTGGACCTCGGTCATATAATTAACCGAGTTGGCAACAACTAATAAAAATCAAACACATACCTTCTCGGTTATCTTCTCACCACTGTCTAGCTCTGGCGCCAAATAACTTTTTGTCCCGCAGTTAGGCGTACCACCATATTTTCCGAATTCATCTTGGCCACAACAGGCATCTCCGAAGTCTCCAATTCGGACTTCATGATCATGGCCAGGAAATATGTTATCTGGCTTGAGATCCCGGTGCACAATAAATTCATTATGCAGTGTTTCGACACCTCTTACTATCTCTTCGAAAAGTTTCCACCTATCCGGAATTGTGTCAAACTTTTCAGGCAAAAGTGCATTCGCCAATGTGCTGTTTGGAAGTTACACGAAAAGAGAAGCAAACAATCAGAAATGAATAAGGCTAAGTTCTTATGTGATCTAAACTACCGAGCACAAAAATTGTAACGGCCGAACAACTTAATGACAACACAGTTGTGCCATAAAAGGGCTTGGAGCAGCATAAGTGCAGGGGAGGGGAGGAGGGGGGGGGGGTATGCGAAGACAAAAGCAGAAGGCCTCATGAACACGAGCATGAGAGCAAGATTCCCAACTCACCATTCGTCAAGTCAGCGACATTACTGAAAGTGATGCTTAATCATTTCGAACTATTCTCTTCAAGTTCCCGAAGAACAACTCTAAATTACACAAATTGAAATAATAGGGGCTGCTGGGTGGTTGGGAATTGTAGTTGAGCTGCAACAATGTTGCTGAAATCCAAAAAATAAATACTCTGCTTACGTCCTATAATTTGCACAGCCATTTAGTGAGGAAACTCTGAAACCTGACTGGTCAATTTTATTCAGCATCTTCACATTAGGCTATATGTATAAGTGGGCATATGCAGTGTAGGTGAGTTTTTAATGAACTATGTGGATTTAAGAATGAGGCACAGTTAAGTCCTATGTCCAAATCGTGTTAGCAGAGCAGGCTTTGGCTACTAACACGAAGCATATTCATAACTACATTACTGCTAGATAAAATACATATGTTGAGCTAAAATCATAGTAACAAAATATGAACCTTGAGCAGAGCTCTAGATGGAGAAACAGGTAATCTTCTTGTCGAGGATGCCTTTTGTAGTTCCATGGCTCTATCCAGGACTAAAAAAGAAGTCAGAAAAACCTTGAGAGCAACTGGAGGAAATTTTTTGTAGACATTTACCTGATAAAGCATCATAATGCGCCCATTCCTTAAACTTGAAATGATATTAACCTCCCTGAATACAGAAAACTAACTTAGAATGTGGAAATATATCTAACAGATTAGGTTTAGATAATAAAGTAATTTTTAAACCTACCTAGGCTCTTCGATGCAAGATGGATGCAAAGGGATACACTTAACAGCACATTTACTACCCGAAACAAGGCACTTAAAAATCTTGCAATCATTGCCTTCGCCTATGACAAATAAAAACACAAATATCATCATAGGCACAAATAAAATATTTGTACGAATAATATTATTAACAACTCTTACCAAGTTCTTTACAGACTTTGAAAGTGTTGATTGACGGTTTCAAAAAAGCTACAAAATCATCAAAAATTGCAGAAGGAACCTAAGATTTTAAAAATTAATGTTAGACTTTTAAACTACAACACAGAAAATATAGCGTTAAGGGAAAATTTATACATACATTGTTCGTTTCAAAATCAATTGAACTGTTCACATTTCTGAAAACCTGTAATCGCAAGCATATTTAGCTATAAAATCCATTACCAACAGTGTGAAACATTGCAAAAGCTTAACTAAAAGTTAATTATGGGCTTACGCTGCTTGTAGAAAAAGGATCAGGAGCAGTAGCATCAATTTTGAAAGAGAATTTGCAGAGCTCTTCCAGTTCATCACGGTTTAGCCAGATTATACGATAGGCTTTTGTTAATTTCCATTGCTTGCCACCTAGCAAAAAAATAGAACGTCACGGATCTTTTATGGCTACATGACTTTACTTTTCTCCATGGAGAAATGTTGAACTGGTATGGGCCTGGCCCATCAACCTTTGGCTCAAGTGGCCTCTCTAGTATAAGTATCCAGAAGGTCTCTCTCTCCCAGCGTAACCTAGCAACTGTCGCTCCTCACCAGACACCAACTGCCACAACAATAGAAGGAGAGGTGAGGTCCCCTTAGTTCAACATGGTATCAGACGCAAGTGGCAGTGGGGCTGGGCGAGCAGTGCGCGAGGCGAGCTCGTCGTGTATTGGGGCCTGCAGGCAACGGGCGGGCGGGTTCTTTGCTGGTTCTTTGACGGTTGGGCTGGTTCTCCTTCTCCGTTCCGTTGTGCCTCTCGTGGAGAACTGGAGCTACAGGAGGCTTGTGTCTCTTGGAGGAAAGGAGAAGGAGAGATGAAGCAGCGGGAGGAGGAAGAAGTGGAGCTGCTGGAGGCTGCTGACTATGACTGCATCTGCACAGACTATGGGGTATGATCAATGTAATGGTGACCACAGTGTTTTACAGACACTCTGATCGAAAGATCACCATTCTTGCAGTTTATGTGGATGATAAGGAGAAAATAGAGAGATTGAAGGGGTGTCTGGTGAAGGATTTGGGCAACCTAAAATACTTCCTAGGCATTGAAGTGGCATGGACAGAGGAGTAAATTGCAGAAAACCACTACTTTGAAGGCAAGGTTTGCGAAAACCACTACAATACATTTTTTTTTGCAAAAAACACCGTGTCTTCGGTAATCTTTTTGCAGAAAGCACTGATCGGCGGATCGGGCTCAGTTAAGCTTGTTTATGACAGGTGGGGTCCTTTTTTTGCTTATGTGGCACAACAGTTTAGGTTTAAGGCAAAAACACCCCTCGACTTTCTCCACACTGCTCCCAGGCCCTCCAACCACGCCGCAGCCGGCAAGCGCGCACACGAGCGCACACGAGCTCAGCGCCGCCCCTCCTCCTCGGGCCGCTGCCGTCGTGCCCCCATCGTCCCGCCCAACACCGGATCCGAGGGTGCCTCACCGGGTAGGGGCCGCCGGCAGTGAGGGAGTGGCCGCGTCGGCTTGATTGGGCCATTGGGGATCGAGCAACCGCGGGGGGCGATTGGGAGCTCTAGCATGCCGGAAGGTGCGGCGGCGGCCGGCGCTCGAGGTGCCGCACCGCCCCCGGACGGCGGAGGGCTGTTGTGGAGCTCCAACATGGCGGTGGGCAGGGCCAGGATGGGCGGCGTCCTCTGCCTCGAACTACGTGTGGCAACGACGATGGCGCCCGAGCCTTTGCCTCGGCCAGGTCGGGACTGGTGCGGCGGCCTTCTTCGTCGACCTGGGCGCGGCAGCGGCGGCCTGTACGTCGACCTGGGCGCGGCAGCGGCGGCCTGTACGTCGACCTGAGCGCAGCAATGGCTACCCTTATCTCGGCCGGGGACGGGACGGGCAGGGGTGGCCTGCCGTTCCTCGACGCCCCCGCGGCCGCAGATGCACCGGAACGACTTGCGCATGCAGCTGACGAGCGGCTGGCCGGCGGCGCCCACCACGGCGAACTGCAGCAACCCCGCCCACCATGGAACGAAGCGTCGGGGAGGACCCCCCGATCCAGAACGCCGTCGGGAGGAGCAGTTCCACCGCGGAGGAGCGTCGGGGCTAATTGCATTTTTTATTTTTTATTTAGGGGTATGTTTGTAAAATTCTAGGGTCTAGTTTGTAATTTTAGATTAAAACCCATAAATTACAAAAAGGTAGGCCACGCAAGTAGAAAACGGGCCCCACTTGTCATAAACGCGCTCAATAGAGGCAAATCCGCCGATCAGTGCTTTCTGCAAAAAGATTACCGAAGACACGGTGTTTTTTGCAAAAAAAAATGTATTGTAGTGGTTTTCGCAAACCTTGCCTTCAAAGTGGTGGTTTTCTGCAATTTACTCACAGAGAAGGGAATATCTTTGGCCACCGAAAACACATCTTGGATCTCTCGAGTGATATGGGCATGATGGGATGTCGTGCAGCTCTTACTCCGATTGAACAAAATCATCAAGTGACAGCACAAGCAGGTGAGCTAGTGAATAAGGAAGATTACCAGAAACTGGTTGGGAGGTTATTGTACTTGTGTCATACGAGGTCTGACATTGCGTTGTCATGGGTGTGGTGAGCAGATACATGCATGAACCAAAGAGTGGGCATCTTGATAAAGTGCACAGAATCCTGACTCCAGGAAAAGGGTTGTGGTTTGCGAAGAGTGGACATCTTGACGTGGATGGCTATAGTGATTCTGATTGGGCTAATTGTCAAGATGATAGAAGAACAACTTCAGGCTATCGTGTGTTTGTGGGAGGAAATTTGGTGTCATGGAGAAGCAAAAAATAGACAATTGTGTCTAGATTAACAGTAGAAGCTGAGTATAGAGCATTATCTTAAGGGTTGAGTAAGATGCTCTGGGTGAAGAATCTACTGAGCAAGTTGAAACTTCTGAGGAAGGGGGCCCTGAGAGTATGGTGTGACTATCAGTCAGTCAGCTGCCAATAACCAGTTCAATATGATAGGACAAAACATGTGGAAATTGATCACTTCTTCATTAAGGAGAAACTTGATGCTGAGATCATCAGCCTTGCCCATGTCATCTCTGGGCAACATATTACAGATTTGCTTGACAAAGGCAATAGGACAAAGGACTGTAACTTGGCATGTGACAAGATGGGGTTGATAGATATCTACCACCCATCATGAGGGGGAGTGCTGAACCGATATGGGCCTGGCCCATCTACCTTTGGCCCAAGTGGCCTCTCTAGTATAGGCATCTAGGAGGGCTCTCTCCTTGTGTAACCTAGCAACTGGCGCTCCACACCAGCCGCCACAGCAATAGAAGGAGGGGTGAGGTCCTCTCAGTTCAACAAAAAGGTTGCCCATTTTTTTCATTTGACATCATTACCATACCTCCGACAGAAAATCAAGTTTCCAATCCATATATGACCAACACGCATTATGACGGAATAAAAGAAACAACGAACAGAGCTCCTTTTCTTTTTTACAATAACTAACTAACTATCTCATACTCTCCAAACCTCCCCTCTTTCTATCTCATATTTATAATTTAAATCACTTCTTAACAAGATATGAACCTGCGGATGAAGGCAATCCAGATGATCATAACATGTACTGACCCCAACATGTACAGGCATATTTCAATTCAACAAAGATATCTTATGATGCAACCAAACAACCGTACAAGCATTAAATGACTAGATTCAACTACCATGATGCATGTGTCAAATGAATTACACAAGTCACAAATATAAGAAGAGTGACATAAACCTCCCCTCTCTTTCTATCTTATATTTATAATTTAAATCACTTCTTAACAAGATATGAACCTGCGTAGAAGCTTCATTAAACGGACCAACTATGCATGTGAAGGCAATCCAGATGATCACAACATGTACTGATCCCAACATGTACTGGCGTATTTCAATTCAACAAGGATGTCTTATGATGCAACCAAATAACCATACAAGCACTAAATGACCAGATTCAACTACCATGATGCATGTGTCAAATGAATTAAACAAGTCACAAATATAAGAGTGACATAAATCCCCAAAACATTCATATGCAAATCTGCATACCATGGTTGGTGGGTGCAAAGTCTAGCTCACGGTTTCAAATAGTGCAGAGCCTTGAGTTTGCAAACTCTAGCCCTTTGTGTTGGCAGCTGGATAAGGACAGGGGACACTAATTTCTATGATGCAATGCCTTGATTTTGCAAGGGTTGATATGTTGTATAACTTGTATTCCCCAAGCAGCAATTCCATTGTTCACGAACTTGCCAGCTGGGAGCCTCATTCGACCTTAAACTACAGGAGCTAATCCAAACATGGTTGTTGGGTGTAAACTCTAGTCCATGGTCTCAATCATTGCTTGAAAACTTAATCTAGACTTGTTAACTCCTTTTGCTGACACTAGTTCCTAGCTTATTCCATTGGTATTTGGAGAAGGTATGGCACTAAATTCAGTCCAAGCATTAGTTGAATATACTCTACGCCTGGGAACAAACATTTCCCCGGATGAGTGTAAAATTACATACTCCTTCCGTCCCATAATGTAAGACGTTTTTTGACGCTACACTAGAGTTATCAGATCATATGACTGAATTTAAACAAGTCGAGAACTTACTAAAAAATTTAAGCAGCAGGTGCTTCTGTGCTGGCCAAACTCGAAGCTTAATTGTATCTTGGTGAGTATCCCCATGTTCCTCCTCCTCTCCATCACCCTCCTTGCAATCACCTCCACTATCATAACCTCCAGAAACTGCTACATCCACATCCACCCCATCCACATTCCCAGTCTCATCCTTTTCCTCATCCGCATCCATATCCTCGTCCTCATCCTCATCATCCTCATCCCTGTCCCAGTCCCAGTCCCCATCCCCAATCCCCGAGTACTCCTTGCACCCCAGCCTTCCCAAAAAGGACATAGCACCACCTAGTGATGGGAGGGCCCAGTCATCTTCGCTGGAGCTGGATTTCACCATCCCATAGTCGTCGAGGGGGAGGGACTGGTCGCCTTCGCTGGAACTGAATTCCGCCGCTGCATAGTAGTCCTCGGCCATGTCCACTTCCAGCGCAGGCTCGCCGCCGTGGAATAGCAGCCGCGCGATGTCGATGGTGTGGCCGTCTTGGACCACTGCCAGATACAAAGCAGGCTCGCCGGCGAACTCTTGGTCGGGGTCATCGGAGCCGCCCTCCACAGCTCGGGGTGGTGCAACAGGGGCAAGAGCTGCTATTTGAATCAGCGCCGATCCATAGGATGATCTCTTGTAGAGACGAACTTCGGTTGCCCCGCCGCCTGCTGACTCTGTCCACGAAGGAATCTGTATGCAACAACAATATACTGAGCAGATACAGAACATCTTATTTCTGTTCGCTTCCTCAAATCTGTAGACAACAGCACATCAGACACATGAATTTCTTCTAGTGGACAGCAGCATATTACGGAGCAATATACATGAGCATTTACTATCAATCGTACATAACAAACTACTGAAAGGATAGCCAAAACTATCTTTGCACGTGAACAGTGTAAATAAAAGAATAACTATCACATTTCCTATACAGTTTTACTCCATACAATGAACTTTATAAGGCGCATTTTGGCCTGGCATATGAACTAAGAAACTTCCAAGACTGAGAAAGTCACCAAACAGAATGACTAAAATACCCTTATATTTACTGCTTTTAAAAGATGCAAGAGAACGTGGTTGGTCCATGCACATATTCTTATAAAATTATAGTGAAAAAAATAATTCACAAAAATAACAAAATTAATTATGCATGGATGCCTTATTATTTTGGAAGACAGACCAGACTTTTAATATCTTCACCAAAAGTAATTTGGTAATAATAAAAAATAACCAACGAAATGGCAAAGAGAGCATTTATCCACTTATAGTAAGAAGCTAAATTGACACAAGAGTGAAGAAAAAACTTCTCAAAACTAGAAGTACCTTAGTTGAATCCATAGGAATGTCCACATTATAAAAACCCGCTGGCTCGTGGGAGAGAGGTGAGAGCCGAGAACTGGGGGCAGGGGGAACGCTTCCTCCCTGTAGAATATGAAGCATTTGGAAGATATTAGGAACAGACAGCTAAAAAACAAAATTAGAAGCCTCTGAGCAACTTAATAATAGCATGATCTTCTTTTTGCCGGAACAATTAATCTGCTGCTCAACAACAATATTTTATGTAATGTATACGTAATTACATCTGAACCATCAACATACCATAGCATACAACAACAACAACAACAACAACAAAGCCTTTAGTCCCAAACAAGTTGGGGTAGGCTAGAGGTGAAACCCATAAGATCTCGCAACCAACTCATGGCTCTGGCACATGGATAGCAAGCTTCCACGCACCCCTGTCCATAGCTAGCTCTTTGTCGATACTCCAATCCTTCAGGTCTCTCTTAACGGACTCCTCCCATGTCAAAATCGGTCGACCCCGCCCTCTCTTGACATTCTCCGCACGCTTTAGCCGTCCGCTATGCACTGGAGCTTCTGGAGGCCTGCGCTGAATATGCCCAAACCATCTCAAACGATGTTGGACAAGCTTCTCCTCAATTGGTGCTACCCCAACTCTATCTCGTATATCATCATTCCGGACTCGATCCTTCCTCGTGTGGCCACACATCCATCTCAACATACGCATCTCCGCCACACCTAACTGTTGAACATGTCGCCTTTTAGTCGGCCAACACTCCACGCCATACAACATTGCGGGTCGAACCGCCGTCCTGTAGAACTTGCCTTTTAGCTTTTGTGGCACTCTCTTGTCACAGAGAATGCCAGAAGCTTGGCGCCACTTCATCCATCCGGCTTTGATTCGATGGTTCACATCTTCATCAATACCCCCATCCTCCTGCAACATTGACCCCAAATACCGAAAGGTGTCCTTCCGAGGTACCACCTGGCCATCAAGGCTAACCTCCTCCTCCTCACAGCTAGTAGTACTGAAACCGCACATCATGTACTCGGTTTTAGTTCTACTAAGCCTAAACCCTTTCGATTCCAAGGTTTGTCTCCATAACTCTAACTTCCTATTTACCCCCATCCGACTATCGTCAACTAGCACCACATCATCCGCAAAGAGCATACACCATGGGATATCTCCTTGTATACCCCTTGTGACCTCATCCATCACCAATGCAAAAAGATAAGGGCTCAAAGCTGACCCCTGATGCAGTCCTATCTTAATCGGGAAGTCATCGGTGTCGACATCACTTGTTCGAACACTTGTCACAACATTATTGTACATGTCCTTGATGAGGGTAATGTACTTTGCTGGGACTTTGTGTTTCTCCAAGGCCCACCACATGACATTTCGCGGTATCTTATCATAGGCCTTCTCCAAGTCAATGAACACCATATGCAAGTCCTTCTTATGCTCCCTATATCTCTCCATAAGTTGTCGTACCAAGAAAATGGCTTCCATGGTCGACCTCCCAGGCATGAAACCAAACTGATTTTTGGTCACGCTTGTCATTCTTCTTAAGCGGTGCTCAATGACTCTCTCCCATAGCTTCATTGTATGGCTCATCAGCTTAATTCCACGGTAATTAGTACAACTCTGAACATCCCCCTTGTTCTTGAAGATTGGTACTAATATACTCCGTCTCCATTCTTCTGGCATCTTGTTTGCCCGAAAAATGAGGTTGAAAAGCTTGGTTAGCCATACTATCGATACGTCCCCGAGACCTTTCCACACCTCAATGGGGATACAATCAGGGCCCATCGCCTTGCCTCCTTTCATCCTTTTTAAAGCCTCCTTCACCTCAGACTCCTGGATGCGCCGCACAAAACGCATGCTGGTCTCATCAAAGGAGTCATTCAGTTCAATGGTAGAACTCTCATTCTCCCCATTGAACAGCTCGTCGAAGTACTCCCGCCATCTATGCTTAATCTCTTCGTCCTTCACCAAGAGTTGGCCTGCTCCGTCCTTGATGCATTTGACTTGGCCAATATCCCTCGTCTTCCTCTCCCAGATCTTAGCCATCTTATAGATGTCCCTTTCACCTTCCTTCGTGCCTAACCGTTGGTAGAGGTCCTCATATGCCCGACCCCTTGCTTCACCAACAGCTCGCTTTGCGGCCTTCTTCGCCATCTTGTACTTCTCTATGTTGTCTGCACTCCTATCCAGGTATAGGCGTCTGAAGCAATCTTTCTTCTCTTTAAGCGCCTTCTGGACATCATCATTCCACCACCAGGTATCGTTATCTTCGCTTCTCCTTCCCCTGGACACTCCAAACTCCTCCGAGGCCACCTTACGAATGCAAGTCGCCATCTTCATCCACACATTGTCCGCATCCCCTCCTTCCTCCCAAGGGCCCTCCTTAAATACCCTCTCCTTGAACACCTGAGCTACCTCCCCCTTGAGCTTCCACCACTTCGTTCTAGCGACCTTGGCACGCTTATCCCGCTGGACACGAATCCGAAAGCGGAAGTCAGCAACCACCAGCTTATGCTGGGGTACAACACTCTCCCCAGGTATCACCTTACAGTCTAGGCACGCACGCCTATCTTCTCTTCTCGAGAGGATGAAATCAATCTGGCTAGAGTGTTGGCCACTACTAAAAGTCACCAAATGTGATTCTCTCTTTCTAAAGAGGGTGTTAGCTACAATCATGTTGTAGGCTAGAGCAAAGCTTAAGACATCTTCTCCTTCTTGATTCCTGATGCCATAGCCAAAGCCCCCATGCGCCCCTTCAAAACCTGTGTTAGATGTACCCACGTGGCCATTGAGGTCTCCTCCTATGAAGAGCTTCTCACCAATCGGTACACTCCTAACCATGTCTTCCAAGCCTTCCCAGAACTCCCTCTTGGTGTTCTCATTGTGGCCTACTTGCGGGGCATATGCGCTGATAACATTGAGAACCAAGTCCTCAGCTACCAGCTTGACCAGGATAATCCGGTCCCCACGTCTCCTGACGTCTACCACTCCATACTTGAGGCTCTTGTTGATCAAGATGCCTACGCCATTTCTGTTTGCAGCCATCCCCGTGTACCACAGCTTGAAGCCGGTATCCTCCACCTCCTTCGCCTTCTGTCCTCTCCATTTGGTTTCTTGGACGCAAAGGATATCAACACCTCTCCTCACTGCTGCATCAACTAGCTCCCGAAGCTTCCCTGTCAGAGACCCTACGTTCCAGCTACCTAAGCGAATCCTCCTAGGCTCGGCTAGCTTCCTTACCCTTCGCACTCGTCGAGTCAAATCAGATGAAAGAATCTAACGATTGAAAGAGACCAAAAGCTTTGATGGGAGCAAAGATAGTTACTTGCTGCATGCCTGCGCAGTTACTTGATATTAGAACTTGAGACTGGTTTTGGCATTAGATACCCGGTAATCAGTAAATATGCACGACAAAAAATATAAAATATTTTGGCGTGCTAGTATGTTACTGAGCATTGCCTGCCAATGCATATATGCTTCCATGGGCATGTGCATAGGCACTTTAAGTTTTGCATACGATCAACACAACGGGGCGTGTTTAAGTTGACTACACTCAAATGTGGTCTTATTACATCAGCTCAATGACATCACCAAGAAATTAACCTACGTGTTCTATGCGATGACAAGCGACATCACAAGTTGGGTTAGCTAAACTAATAGGCTAGTGTTTCACTGTAGTTTGTCTATATATACACACATGAATGTAGCTTTGACATCATTTGTTCTGACTTCTAGCGCTGCCACTGCCGGGTGGTACAAAACACCTTGCGACATGTACAGTTCAATTTTTGGAAATTTCCACCTAGAGCCCTAGAATTTGAGAAATCTCGGACTTACGATTTTTATCCATGAGCTATCTATACAATGGCACTGGTATCATTAACCATGTACTAACATACATTTACCTTGTAGCACATTGGTGCATGGAAACCACTTGAATTACTGAACTCAAAGCATTGGATCTATAATTAAAGATGTCCCAAAATGCCCAAGGAAAGCATCATCATAATGCATTTCCAGAACCAGCAACAAGTGCTCATCCTCTCTACATGACAAACACTACCAGAAAAGTTGGACATTCACCATACATAATATTCAAGTCCCTGATGTTAAACATATCATACAGTAGTAGCCAAGCTCCGACAACTTCGCACTTGTATTCATCAACTAATTAACAAGCAAACCAAGTCATATAAGACCGGTACCATACACACCATATTGTGTTGGCCTGCTACGACAGCAAATCTCAAGTTCCAGCAACCAAGCTACATTTTAGTTCACGCATCGCGCTTCCAATCACCTAGCACAGCTACTAATCATCCACTGGGCAGCCTAGTTCATCACACGAGCACAAATCCAGAGCTAACCAACCATTTCCAGAGCAATTAGCGGACACAACTACCAAAGCGTAATCCCCAACTCGAAGCGCACAAATCGGCACCTCCCCATCGCATCCCCATCCCGCGTTCGGAGCCTCAGATCCAAGCAACGCCAGCCCCAAATACGAGCACAGCCCACGCGAACCAGACCGGTTTAAGAAAATAAAGGGATCCCGAGATCTACGCATACGGGGGAAGTATCCCGAGGGCTGTTGCCGACGAGTGAAGCAGGGATGGAGGACTCACGGCGAAGGGGTTGACGTCGTCGTCCTCGAAGTCGTTGCGGCCCGCCATGGGTCCGGCCTCCTCCTTCTCCGACAGCGGCCATGGACGTCGCGGGGGCGACGAATGTGGGCGGTTGACGTCGCCGTCCTCGAATCCGTCTTGGCCCGCCATGGGTCCGGCCTCCTCCTTCTTCGAAGGCGGCGATGGACGACGCGGTGGCGGCGACTGCAGGCGGTTGACGTCGTCGTCCTCGAATCCGTCGCGGCCAGCCATGGGTCCGGGTCCGGCCTCCTCCTTCTCCGGCGGCAGCGACGGACGACGCGGTGGCGACGACAAAGGGAGGTTGAAGTCGTCGTCCTCGAATCCGTCGCGGCCCGCCATAGGTCCGGCCTCCTCCTTCTCCGAAGGCGGCGATGGACGACGCAGGCGGCGGGCGGCGTGCTCGCCCCCTCCCTCTCTACTCGCGTTGTGAGACGGGGTGGCTGCGCGAGAGGTAATCGCTAGCAGGTGGGGCCCGCTGAGGCCGCCAGGTGGGGCCAGGAATGCGAGACGCCAACCTGGCGGAGTGGACTGGCGGTGCGAGGCTGAAGGTCTACTTGTGGTCAAACCTGCCTAGATGGCCCGGCACGGCCAGGCACGCCACACGGGCCCCCCTGCCTAGCCGATGCACGGGCCCCATATTACACGCGCCGGCATGGCCGGCCCACTTGGCCTGCGTGGCACATTTCGCCCAAATACCTCCAAAAAATACTGGAAATTTGAAATTTTCGGAAAAAGAGAAAAATATAAAAAATGAAAAATGAGGCAAAGTATCTTGTAGGATAAATATGCTTTACTAGTGGCTGCCTCAAAAAACCAAGGAAACGAAAATTACAAAAGAAAAAGAAAAATTACAAAGGCACAACTACACGACATGTTTCCCCACAGTCTCCTTGTCCTTTTTTATGTGTGCCAATTTGTGCCTAAGCAGGTGGTCGGTTCCTCTGCGCCCTTTCCCATAGTGGGCAACAAGTTCCCGCATATATTGCACTTAGCTTTAGGCACGTTGACACAGCCCTCCACAACTATTTCTTCAGCGAAGTAGTCCCAGCAATTCAAGATTTTGCGATGAACACGTGCATAAAGTTGGAATAGGTTGGGACTATCCATGTTTGCGTGTAGGAAATGAGATGAGATTTGAGTGTGAGAAATGAGAGAAGTGGGCAGCCCTTTTTATAGCAAAAATCTGGTATTTTTACATGGGTCAACACGGTGACACATTAGGCACGGCCATCACACTCGGCCGCATGGCCCACCGAGGCAAGTTCGCCTCAAGTATCTCCAAAAAAACATAAAATTGGAAAATGACAAAAAATACAAAAAATGATAAATGAAGCAAAGTATCATCATGTGGAATAGATCTGGGGCTTTATTAGTGGTTGTCTCATTAAAATCTTCCATCAAATACCTCCAAAAAATACTTTGCCTCACTTGGCCTGCGTGGCACATTTCGCTCAAATACTCCAAAAAATACTGGAAATTTTAAAAAATTCGGAAAAAGAAAAATTTAAAGAAAAAAATAAAAAATGAAAAATAAGGCAAAGTATCTTGTAGGATAAATATGCTTTACTAGTGGCTGCCTCAAAAAAACCAAAGAAACGAAAATTACAAAGGCACGATTACACGACATGTTTCCCCATAGTCGCCTTGTCCTTCTTTAGAGCATCTCCAATAGACGGTTCAAATGTAAAAGTAACTAACTTTTGGACCGTCTAAGGCCAAAAACGCAATTTCAACAGACGGTCTATATGTAAAAAAAATTGGACCGCGGCCTCCTCGTGATGTAAAATACAACACCTCGCGGTGCAAATTTACATCACGAGGTGCATCTGGTCCAAAACCAGCCGCCACCCGCGAACGCCCAACCGCCAGTTCCTTTCCTTTGTCGCCCGCCCGCCCGCGACCTTTCGCCCGCCCGCCGCCGCCCCTCCGCACGCCGCCTGCATCAGATCCAGCCCCGCCCCCCGCCGTTGTTTCCACGCCGCCCGCCCGCCGCGGATCCGGCCGCTGCCGCCGCGCCCGCCGCCGCCCCGTGCGGCGCAGCTCCGCCCGGCCCCGGCTCTGTCCGCCACCGCCCCGCACGCCGCCGCCGCCCCGCAGCTCCGCCCCGCCCGGCTCCGTCCGCCACCACCCCGGCCGCACGCCACCGCCGCTCCACCACTCTCACCGCTCTCCGATGGTGCCGAAGAAGACGCCGAAGGGCAAGTCGGGCTTCTTCGGCGTGAGGCAGAAGCCCTCCGGTAACTTCGGAGTGGAGTTCTCCGACGTCGGAAGGCGTTGGTGGATCGGCACGTACCCCTCCGCCCACGAGGCCGTGCGTGCCTACGACGTGGTGGTGTGGCGTGCCGAGAGGCCTCGAGAGCACCTCAACTTCCCAGAGATCGAGAGTCGGGCGGAAGCGGAGATGCTTGTGCCGCAGGGCATCAAGATGAAGGAGATCCCGACGAAGAAGAAGAAGAAGAAGAAGAAGCCGTCAGTTGTCGTCAGTGCCGGTGAGACCTACGAGGAGGCGATGGCGAGGTTTGCTCGGGAGCATCCGGAGTACGTCTAGACTGAGCTGGAGTACTACTGGAAGCGTGAGGCGGAGCAGAAGAAGAAGGGGCGAAGAAGGAGGACGAGGCCGGTCCCTCGACGGTGATCCCCATCGAGTCCTCTTCCGAGGAGGGCTGGGCAAACTTCTCGGAAGGGGAGGAGGAGGGGTGCGACGACCCGGAGAAGGAGGAGTTCTTAGGTGCAGTTCCGCAGCTCCGACGATGAGGAGTAGTTTATCTAGTAGTTTGAATAAGTAGTAGTTGAAGTTCATGTATGAAACTATGTTGAATTTGATGTTTGAACTATGTTGAATGCACTAGTAGTTTGTCATTTTAAGAAATTTACATCTTCATTTTGAATCATCCATTGGAGTTGTTGTTTTGGACCATCCATTTGGACCATCTGTTGGAGTTGAGTTTTTTCGGAGCTTCAAAACGCACTTTTTGACGGTTCAAATTTTACATCTCCAGTTTTAGACCACCAAATTTTGAACAATCTATCGAAGATGCTCTTAACTAATTCAAAGCTTAGTACATGAAGTACACCCCTAGCAATCATACGCCCAAACTTATCTAATTCAAAACAGACCGGCCTTGCTATATCATGGGATAGAAGGCGTGATCCACACCGGCCGGGCCGATAACCTACGGTAGTGGTGCCCGAGCGCCTTCATCTTCTTTACCGTGCCATCCTAGAGGCAGTACATCTCGACGGCCCGAGCGTCAGACTCGTCAGCCCATAAGTCCTTGGGCTCGCTAAGCGCGGCGACCCTCGGTTTTGACCCTAAGAACAGCATATCCCGAAGAGAAAAGGAGAGAACACATTGTATAGTTCTCAGCCTTCTTACCTGTTGCTAGGAAGATTCTTAACAGGGAGTCTCTCTTTTACTTTGGTGGTAAATCAATGCAAACATTGTTGGAGGTAGCTCAGTTTTACTGTAGCATTTTGGCAAAATGATTTTGCGCATGAATAGCTAAAAAATGGTGCACGTACGCATCTGCGATGTTTGTAAAATTGTACCCTGCTAGCGATCATACGCGAAAACTTAGCTAATTCGAAACAGATCGACCTTGCTATATCATGAAATAGAAGGCGTGATCCACACCGGTGGTGCCGACAATGTACGGTAGTGATGCCCGAGGGCCTCCATCTTCTTTACTGTGCCATCCTTGAGGCGGTACACCCCAACGGCCCGAGCGTCGGACTCGTCAGCCCATAAGTCCATGGGCTTGCCAAGTGCGGCGGCGACCCTCGGTTCGTCGTCAGTGAAGTAGATGCAGCCAGCCTTGATATCTGAGCGCTCACTTGTTGGCACGCACAACGAGTTGTTCACCCCGACGAACAACGCGAGGTTGCCAATGTCCCTCGTCTCCTTCCACTGCCCGTCATCACCGATGACATGCACCTTGAAGGAGCACGTCCACCTATACCGGCCGTACAGATCCTTGCCCTTGGTCATCTGGGCGTACTTGAGCACCACCATCAACCGCCCACCCGGCGCCATCGCCAGGTACTTGCGATGGCACGGCGAGCCGCCTTCCTCAATGGCCAGCCTTGGCGTGACAGCCGTGCTCGTGTAACCGCCAGACTCAGTGTCACGTTTGCCACACCTCCACCATGCCGGAATAGGAGACGGAGAGGAACCAACCGTTGTGGTGGATAGCGTCCTCCACGCCGTCGAGCGACGGCGCCAGCATCCAGGCAGCGTCCTCCGCCGTGGCTAAGGCCGGGGCGCCGAAATCCAGGTCCAGGATCAGCATGGCCGTACCATAGCTGCCTGGGCGACGCGGGGAGGCCGGCAAGAGGACAACCTTCCGGTAGAACGGCGTACGCATTTCGTCGGCGGTCAACACGTGCGCCCCGTACACCAGACGCCTCGATGAATCACTAATGAACGACGGCCCTAAGCCGAATCGAATGGCCATGAAGCGCCATATGTCCACCATGAACCCCTCGTAGGGCGTGCGGAGGAAGACGCCCATGGTGGTGATGTCCGGGAGCGCGTGCTGCTCGCCGGTGGCGGGGTTGACGAGATAGATCTGGCCTCGGTCGTCGGCCGTGGCGAGCCATCCACGGGAGGAGCCGAGGACGATGTGGTCGTCGCGCAGCGCAGGGTACGGCGCACGCACCGTGGCTGTGCGCCGATCGGCGACGGAGAAGAGCGTAGCGGCCGCCGGGTTCTCCTCGTTCTTGCCGGGGAGGAGGAGCCACGGGGCCGACGGCTTGAATACGTCGTCGTCGTCGCAGGATGCGGCGAAGGCAATGCGGTCGAGGAATCCCAGGCGATCGTGGATGTCCGCCAGCAGCTCCGGCAGGAGGCTGGGCCAGTGTCTTGGAACGTCGGCATCGACCTTGGCGGCGATCGGTTTCCTAGCGGGGGCGGCCTTCTTTCGCCTGGCGGCGGCGCCCTTGCTTCTGCCCATTGGCACGTACTCCTACTCCTACAGATCGATTGGAGGTGGGGACTGATTTGCTTTTAATGAAAAAAAGAAATAAAATACACCTCCGACGAACAATGGTAGAGCCACGGGCTTTTTTTCACAGGACTTCATCGGGGGAGGGAATGGGCCAGGGCCTCCCGGTGAGATTAGCCCAACTCCAACACGCCGAAATTAATTTTCAGAAATATTACATCAAAATTATTTTTCAAAAATAATACATTTTTTAGGGGGAACCAGACACTTTATTGAACAATAAGAGAGTTCAGAGGGATACAAGATGGATCATGAGGGGATAGAAGCCACATGTGGCGCCCCTGATCAAGTGTAAGAGTGTCTGGCAAGGCAAAGCGCCTCACTAATAGCTGATCTACTTTCAGAAATAAAGCTATAGCTATCAAAAATAGAACTTGTGAGAAATTTCTTTGATCACCGACAGGTAACCTCCTCCAGTTCCTCTTTGGATATCTGATATCAATCCTTTGCAGTCCGAAGCCACCACCACCTTCTGCACGTGTAAGCCTTGAGCTAAGGCCAACGCTTCCCGGCATGCCACTGCTTCCAGTATACTTAGATCAACATTACTGGAGATGACCAACGCGGAGGAGCCCAAATAATGTCCCAAATGATCTCGGCAAACTGCAGCTGCCGCCCCTTTCCCTAGCTCCTGGTCAATACATCCCTTCACCTGGATTTTCGCGTGACCCTTAGGCGGAGGTTGCCATACACCACTCGGGATAGCGGTACGCCTTGTGCTGGGTGACGATGCAGTTTTTGACAATACTTCTATACTCTTGAGCTCCTAGATAAAACGTGAACGAATCCATGCGTTGCTAGCGGGCTCTGATAAACTTCCTCATGAATGGCCTTCCTCCTCGCCGTCCAAACTGCCCAAAGTGTCACGGATGCTTCCACGAACTGGGCATGTGATAATGACTTCTAAATCTGGAATAGCCACTGTTTGGCATTCGGTTCCACTGTTTCCATCATGGTTTCGACCAAGGTTTCATCTGCTAGTGCCCATACGCACTGTGCCATTGAGCATTCAATCAAAGAGTGTCTCCACGAATCAATGTTACCACATAAGTGGAAGTTGTCCACAATACTCATGTTTCTGTGTTGCCGCACGTCCTCTGTTGGCAGAGATTGCCTAGCAAGCCTCCACAAGAACGATTTGATTTTCGACGACACTTTTGTCTGCCATAATGAGGACCACCCCTTCTCATCCAGAGTATTATCCGATGTTGATGCTCTTCCACTCAGCAGATCTTCTCCCCTTCTCTTCATTTCCCATAGCATCCGATATGTTGATCTTACCGAAAAAACTCCCCTCGTCTTGAACTGCCAAGATCAAAAATCTGCCATTAACCGTGTGCACAAAGGAATATTTTGGATTGCTTTCACATCGGCCGGGAGGAAAAACTGGGATAAAACTTCAGCTCTCCAGGACACTAAAACTGGGTCAACTAGCTCCGCCACCACAGAAGGTGGGTTTTGGCCTATGCAAGCAATTGGCCTCATCGGATGATCACGCGGGATCCAGTTCTGCGACCATATCTGTGTGGTAGTACCATCACCAATCCTCTTAATCAAGCCCATGGACAAAGCATCTCTTCCCTCCACCAGTGATCGCCATACTTGACTCGGATGAGGCCCCAAGACCGCATTTAAGATGTCGCCTTCTGGGAAGTAGATAGCTTTCAGAAGTTGAGCACACACTGAGTCAGGAACTGTTAAGATCCTCCAAGCTTGGCGTGCCAATAATGCTAGGTTGAATAACTCAAGGTCTTTAAAACCTAAACCTCTGCATCTCTTCGGTTGTGTCATGGCCTTCCACGATACCCAATGGGGTTTCCGCTGCCCCTCCTTGCTGCCCCAGAAAAATTGTCTAATGAGTTTATTTAGATGTTCACATAAACCCTGTGGCAGTTTGAAACAAGACATGGAGAAAAACGGAACCGCTTGGGCCACTGACTTGATCAAAATCTCCTTGCCCGCAGCAAAGATCGCTTTCTCAATCCAACCTTTCACTTTGCTCCAAAGTCTATCCTTTAGATATTTGAAAGCCCATGTTTTCTATGTTCCTATATCATACGGCAGCCCCAAGTATTTCTCATTTAAAGTTTCTGTATGTACCCTAAGGATGCCTTTTACCTCTTCTCTAACCACCTCCGAACACCCTTTACTGAAGAAAACAGATGACTTACTATTGTTGATCCTTTGCCCTGACGTAAACCCGGGCATGGGCAGCCCGGCCCGACGACCCGGCCCGAGCCCGGCCCGAAAAACCCGGGCCGGGCCGGGCCGGGCTTGACGTTCGGGCCGGGCTCGGGCCTAGTTTTGCAGCCCGGAAGAT
The DNA here is from genome assembly GCF_018294505.1 of Triticum aestivum. Taxonomy (NCBI): domain Eukaryota; kingdom Viridiplantae; phylum Streptophyta; class Magnoliopsida; order Poales; family Poaceae; genus Triticum; species Triticum aestivum. The sequence continues at coordinate 149,277,828 of NC_057809.1, forward strand.
AGTTCGGGCCGGGCTCGGGCTTCATTTTTTATGTATTTCGGGCCGGGCTTTCGGACTTCGGGCCGGGCTTGCACGTGCGTACACTAAAAAACAGCGTTCGGGCCGGGCTTTCGGGCTTCGGGCTTGACTTCGGGCCGGGCTCGGGCTTGAAAACAGGGAGTATTTCGGGCTTCGGGCCGGGCTCGGGCTTGGGAAATGAAGGTCGGGCTTTTATAAGCCCGGCCCGAAACCCGGCCCGGCCCGACGTTTGCCCGGGTTTACCCTGACGCTTGGCAATATGAATTCAGTAAGTTTGACACCTTTGTCGCCCCCGCACCGTTCGCCTTGAAGAACAGCAGACTATCATCAGCAAATAAAGAGATGGTTAACTGGAGGCGCCGAGGGGGCCACCTGGATTCCACCAACATGCGATGACTGATATCTAGATTTGAGGAGGCCTGAAAGGCCCTCTGCTGCTAACAAGAAAAGGTAGGGTGATATTGGGTCTCCCTGCCGAATACCTCTCGTAGGTTTAAATTCCTCCAACTTTCTCCCATTGAAAATGACTGGAAAAGAAACTGATCTTACCATTCCCATAATTCTATTGACCCAAACTGTTGAGAAGCCCAGTTTGAGCATTACCGCTTCCAAATATTCCCATTCAACTCTATCATATGCCTTCATCATGTCTAATTTCAAAGCACAATGACGATGTTTCAGAGCCTTGTTTCTTTTCATAAAGTGCAGACATTCATATGCCATGATGATATTGTTTGTAATGAGCCTACCAGGGACAAAGGCCGATTGCTCCGGTGATATTATCTCTGGCAATATCTCCTTGAGGCGGTTAGTAATGACTTTTGAAGCAATCTTATATAGAACATTACAAAGACTTATCGGACGAAATTGAGATAAAGATGTCGGGCTCTTCACCTTTGGTATAAGAACTAGACATGTCTTATTGATGCACTCGTCACTTTCTACTCCCTCCACAATTCGGATAACAGTTTTGGTAACTTCCTCACCACAAACATCCTAGTGCTTCTGAAAAAAATGAGCTGTGTACCCATCCGGACCAGGTGCTTTGGATGGAAACATTTGAAAAAGAGCCCTTTTGACTTCCTCCCCCGTATAAGATGCATTTAGGGTTTCATTCAAAAATAATACATAGTCGTCCATATCCTTTTGAGTCTAAACGGACAGAAAACACGGCCTAGCGAGCCAACACAATGGGATGGCTGTCCGTTTTCTTGTCCTATTAGACATATTTTTGGCCCAAATTTAAGACTGATTTACACCAGTGCAGAGGGAGCTCCTATACGCCGCCCGTGTGCGTCCGATCATTGCGACTTCGCTGAAGCGACGAGCACACAGGCAGGCCCAATCATGCCATGTGAGTGAAAATCGAAAAAGGAAGAAGCGCATGCGCGGGATCGAACCTCCGACCTCATGCAAGAATCCAGTGAGGCTAGCCAGCCGAACTAGCTACCTCGACTCTTTTAGATGCATCGCCAATCTTAAGCGGCAAATCCTTAAAAAAGGATGTTCAACAGATTTATAATATGCGTTGAAGAAATTTTAAAATATAGTGAACGTTTTTATAAAAAAATAGTGAACAAATATAAAATACTAAAATGGACATTTTATCGGTATATGTTGAACAATTTTTTAATATATGATGAACAAAACTTAAATACACAATGAACATTTTCTAATATACATTGAAAAAATTAATAATGTACAATGAAAATTTTTGTAATACACAATGAACATTTTCAAATATACGTTGAACAATTTAATAATATACAATGAACATTTTTGTAATACACAATGAACATTTTCTAATATACGTTGAACAATTCAATAATATACAATGATTTATTTTTGTAATAAACAATGAACATTTTTACAGTGCAGGGTGAACTATTTCATAATATACGATGAGCATTTTCTTAATACATTGACAATTTTTGTAACACATGGCAAACTTTCTCTACAAATACGCAATAATGAGAAGAAGAACAGAAACAGAAAATAAAAATAATAAATGTAAAAGAAAGAAAATGAAAGGAAAAAGAAATCAAACAGAAAAATAAAAAATCGGAACAAAACAACTGAACACCGGCCAAAATCTGTGAAAAAAACTGGAAGTAAAAAACCATACAAGAAAAACGAAAAAAAAACCCCGCAAGAAACAAAGAAAATAGCAGCGAATGAAATCCGTCCGTGGTTCGGCCCAAGTGGCTACTTGCTTCAGAGAAGGCTCGTCCTTTTTACGCCTTCAGAGAATCCTACTTCCTCTGGCCAGCCCGTCTATGGCACACGCAGGCGCCTTTCCCCCAAACCCTATATGGCGCCTTAAGCGCCAGTTAGTTCTTTTAGCAAACTGTCGCACATACCCCCTCTTATCTGAGCCGGCTCATTCACCTTTTCTTTTATATTTTAAAGTATGATTCGAACTGTGTACCTCCAAGTTTTAGTACCAAACGGATGACTAGGTGGTACGGCCGACCTTTTGTGCCTAGGTTGCTTTTTTCTTTTTCTTTTCAATGTTAAAAATACACAGCGGTTTTCTGTTTGGTGTTATTTTAATTTTCATTTTTTTGTTTGCCAGTTTTTCTTCTATATTTTACTTTTCTACTTCTATTTCTTTTTTGTTTTCCTTTTTTTAATTTGTGCACTTTCTTTCAACCTGATGAGCCCTTTTTTAAAAACTGATGAATAATTTTTTAAATTTGTGAATATTTTTCAAAATCAATGAACTTTTACTTCAAAATCCATGATTTTTTTAAGATTTTGACTTTTTTAAAAAATTGATGATTATTTTTCAAAAAATTAGATTTTTTTTCAAGTATTTGGGATTTTGGTTATTTTCCTTCTTTTTTCCTATCTTCCCTTTTCCTGATTTTCCCTTTTTCTTGTTTTAAAAATTTTATTTTCTATTTTAACATTTTGGTCACGAACATTTTCTAAAATTCAATATTTTTTAAAATTTATGAACATTTTTAAGTCCGTGTTAAACTGTGAAACCTTTTTTTTTTTGAAATTCGTGAACAATGTTTGGGATCCACGAATATTTTTTAAATTCATGAACATTGTAAAAATCCATTAAGATCTTTTGATTTAACAAAATTTCGCAAATAAGAAAATTTATAGCTGTTTTTTTCCTGAGCTTGCACTGGAGCGAGTGAAAAACACTAAGGAAGTCGAGCTGAGCGAGCGAGAGCTTCCTGGGCCACCTAGTATATAAGCAATTTCAAGGTGTCGGTGTGGAATAGGAGCTCTGAGTGGGTTCACACAATCAACACGAGTTGTGGAAACGTGTAAAAGACACCACAATCATGCAACGAACAACTCCAGTCTCCTCTCAGAATAAAAATCGTCTCCAGCACCCACAGCCCAACATGATATATGAGCGGAAAAAAAAACATCATCGGAACATCATTAAAACCCAAGCTAGCGCAGATAAAACCAAACAAAACAACCGCAGTAATCTACTAAAGAAAAAAAGAGTTAATCCCATGAGTGAAAGCAACACGGCTGAAGAATGTGTTAGCCTCTATACTATACTCCATTCCTAAAAAGTAGCATCCCATTTTGAAATTTTCTTACATTCTGTTGATGCAATCATTACCCCCACAGTTTTCTATCCCACCACTCGCCAACGAACTTTTTCTTCCAAATGAATACCATCCGGTCGCTTACAATCTTCTCCATGCTTGCTTATAATTTATTGTGTTTGATTATTGCATAGTTGTAAAATATTAATTAAATACAAATAACATAATAGAATGGAAATTCTCATATATGTTTGCATTGTTTGTAGGACATGCATGTTTGCATCTTGATGTGGGTTTTTTCCATGTATGTTGCATGATGAAGTGGTGTGCTTGCTTGTTGAAAGAAATATGTTAGTAGGGGCTAGCTATTTAGATATGAATGAACCAAGAAGCACCCATCTATTATAGCTTCACTAATTTTCGAGTACTGTCAACCCTTGCTTTTTCGTAGGGTTTAGCTTGCCATTAACTCACCTTGATTGATTTTGGTAGCTAGAACCGGCACTAGCTCACAGGCGGCAACATTAAGCTCCCGCGCAACCAGTGGCGGTGGCAGAAATGCCTAAAATTTGATGTTGAGGTGGGGGTAGGGAACAGTAAAAAAAATCCACTATTCATATGCATGATAGCAGGAAAATCAGGACGTGGGGGAGGGCCAGGCCCCTGCGGGCAACCCCCTGCCCCCGCCACTGCGGGCAATTAACATAGTGCCATGGTCGTGGAGATGCAACATAGGGAGAGGGAGTTCGAGGGAGACGACCCTCGGGCGGCGACACCATCAGGACGTGAAAGGGACGCTCGGGAGCTGGGCGACACTGGCATATTTAGTTGTAGGTGTACATGTCGTATTTACGGCAACAATTCACATTTTTTTCAACACATCAACTATAATGTTTTTTTGCGAAACACATCAACTATAATGTTATACATAATAGAATAGCTAAAATAGAACTATAAAGAGAAAATTGACAAATGTATAGCTATATGAAATGGTGATATTTTTCTATAAGTGTAACCGAAGTTAATTAAGTTCGACTTAAATAAACATAATATAACACGTGTGCCAAGGAAAGAAACTCAAGTAGTGGCGTGAGGCGATTGTCTGTATATATATGGAGAGAGGTGTGTATGTTATGATTATTCTTTTGTGTTACAGTGATTGTTCCATTTAAAATTTGTTATTCCATGACAACGCCCGAGCATTCAACTAGTGTATATAGAAGGACTATGTTTGTCAGGCTACGGAGCAACGGAGATTACATACTACCTCCATGCCAAACTATAAGGCGTACATTTCTGAACTGTTTATCATTCACTGTGAGTGCATGTCATGAAAGCTCGCGTGATGGCCAGATCCACAAGAGAGTTGACTCCCATCTCAGATTCAGGTCGTGTTTTCTAGAAAAAGAAAACATCCAGATCATCTGTGTGGGCAGTACTTACGTATGTATGATAGTAGAATAAATATTTACTTTCGGAAAACGAAACATCAAAGGGCATTTGGTCTAGTGGTATGATTCTCGCTTAGGGTGCGAGAGGTCCCGAGTTCAATTCTCGGAATGCCCCATTTTTTCTCTTGTTTTGTTCTTTTTACCAGAAAAAAAAGAATTCCTTTTAGATGCCCCTGGTTCCTCTATTTGTTGTTCTTTTTATCCCAAAGAAAACGAATTCCCTTTTAGATGCCATGAAAAACAATTTGTGTCAGGTCATATTTGCATTCAGATATGCATTACGGCTTGGGCAAGTGTGCATGTGCGGAGTAGTAGCTGGAGCGTTCTTGCACGCAGCTGGCGACGCACACAGAAACCAAGCGAGACGTGAGGGAGTGCAAATTGTAAAGGCTTCTTTGGATCACAGAATTAGAAAACAAAGGAATTCAAAAAACACAGGAATTTGACGGGATTGTAGGTGCAAAATAAAGGATTACAAAATAGAGGAAAACTATAAGAATGGTCATTTGGATGGAACACAGGAAAAACACAGGAAAAGTGCCTCGATCTTACGCGAATCAGTGTAAAAAAGAGGTTATAGTGGATGTTAAAATTCCTATAGGATTGAGGTGTAGGAATGCATCCATAGGAATTTTGGAGGTGTGGTTCCTTTGATCCAAAGGGCTTCTTTAAGAAAAAATCCAATGGATTAGAATCCTCCAATATTCCTATGAAAATCCTTCAATCCAAAAAGGCCCTAAGTGATTTCTTCTTGCCATGACAAGAAAGTAACCCGTGATTCTTCTTGCGTCGACCCTTTCTTGCTTAAGAGCAACGTTTACAGCACACATACCGATCACCATACATATGTGAATGGGATCGATCTTCTTTTCAACAGCCTTTGTACATACTTCATCATCGTCTCATCAATTCACACAGACGCGGTGCCGCGTCCGTCCGTATTTTGCAGCCGAATGATATAGGATTTTTCGTAAATAAAGTGACGAAAGATGGGCCCATTTTTTCTCTTGTTTTGTTCTTTTTACCAGAAAAAAAAGAATTCCTTTTAGATGCCCCTGGTTCCTCTATTTGTTGTTCTTTTTATCCCAAAGAAAACGAATTCCCTTTTAGATGCCATGAAAAACAATTTGTGTCAGGTCATATTTGCATTCAGATATGCATTACGGCTTGGGCAAGTGTGCATGTGCGGAGTAGTAGCTGGAGCGTTCTTGCACGCAGCTGGCGACGCACACAGAAACCAAGCGAGACGTGAGGGAGTGCAAATTGTAAAGGCTTCTTTGGATCACAGAATTAGAAAACAAAGGAATTCAAAAAACACAGGAATTTGACGGGATTGTAGGTGCAAAATAAAGGATTACAAAATAGAGGAAAACTACAAGAATGGTCATTTGGATGGAACACAGGAAAAACACAGGAAAAGTGCCTCGATCCTACGCGAATCAGTGTAAAAAAGAGGTTATAGTGGATGTTAAAATTCCTATAGGATTGAGGTGTAGGAATGCATCCATAGGAATTTTGGAGGTGTGGTTCCTTTGATTCAAAGGGCTTCTTTAAGAAAAAATCCAATGGATTAGAATCCTCCAATATTCCTATGAAAATCCTTCAATCCAAAAAGGCCCTAAGTGATTTCTTCTTGCCATGACAAGAAAGTAACCCGTGATTCTTCTTGCGTCGACCCTTTCTTGCTTAAGAGCAACGTTTACAGCACACATACCGATCACCATACATATGTGAATGGGATCGATCTTCTTTTCAACAGCCTTTGTACATACTTCATCATCGTCTCATCAATTCACACAGACGCGGTGCCGCGTCCGTCCGTATTTTGCAGCCGAATGATATAGGATTTTTCGTAAATAAAGTGACGAAAGATGGGCCTAGTTCTTTCTTTCGATGGTGCAAATAGTTGAGAAATATTGTGCTAGTCAGAAAAAACAATATCTAGCTCTGTCTTCAGTCATACTTCCTCCAGTCCTTTTTTACTTTGTACATTAGCTTTGACTGAAGTCAAACTTTATAAAGTTTGATCAAATTTTTAGAGAAAAAAATTAATATTTTTAATACCAAATCAATATCATTACATGCATTGTATAATATATTTTAATATTAGATTTATTTGGTATTGTAGATGTTGATATGTTTTAATATAAAAAGTTGATCAAAGTTTACAAAATTTGACTTGAGACAAATCTAAAACGCAGACTAAAACGGAATGGAGGGAGTACTAAGAAATACATAGAACCAGCCAGTCCCAGCAAATTTAGGGACCGATGAAGCGGTGTCTATATAGGGCATCATTGTCTAGGTAGTATAGTGCATAGTAACATTAATTGGTAATGACCAAAATAATAGAGTAGCAACATGCTTCCCAAAATGAGTTATGTAACTTCTAGATCCCAAGCTATACATGAACTCTTGCATAAAGTACATGGACCGAGCCTAGGTAACTAACGAATAATAAGCAACACATAAGCATGGAGCCAACCAGCTAGTCGGGTGTTCTACCAGCGGTGGAGCTACGTTGTAGCCTCCAGGGGCCATGGCCCCCATCCCCCCAGCCTTAATAAAAAAATAGGAAGGAAATTTTTTAAGGGGTGCTTGGATTAGAAAAAATATAACCTTTGCCCCCCCCCTAAGATCCTGCCTAGCTCCAGCACTGTCATGTACTGTTCTGAAAGTGCTACAAGAAAGATCTTGTCCGTGGAGCAAATGCTGACTGGTATCAACTAGCCAAAATATTTTCTGCATCCATACATGTCGAATAATTTAAGTGGTATGACAGGAAACTATAGATACCAGCACCGCTTGCACTTCAGATTTACCATAGTACACTTCAAAACCTTAGTGCAATATAAGGAGAGGATCTAGAAGGAGAAGGTTTTGGTCTATGTTCTTGACAAAGAAAAATTAAATTTAGCGATTGTACTTCCTTGATTAACCTCCTCCTGGTAAACTTTGAATGAATTAATTGACCATGTTGCAATCCCAACAAAAAGGGAATCTCGATGTGTAGTGGTTGGAGAAGGCAAAGATTTTTTTTATGTCACAAATGAAAATGGTATGACCAGTGAGCTATGAATTTATATAAAATATATCAAAACAAGATGTGGATGTTTCCTTGATATATCTGTCAAAGCACACTTTCATGTGTGTCATATAGGAATTACTTCCTCCGTCCCATAATATAAGAGCGTTTCTGACACTAGAAACACTCTTATATTATGGGACGGAGGGAGTAGTAAGTGGCGTGAAACATTGAGAGATGAGATTTAGACATAAGACTAGTAACAAAGAGCTAATGAAGAAATGGCATGGAATGAGGGAAATGATTGCAGTGACACACTTTTCTCTTAATAGACTGTAATTTTCTGATAGCAAACTATATATATATATATATATATATATATATATATATATATATATATATATATATATATATTTTCATGATGTGATTAAAAATCAATGCATTTTAAATCTCACCTTACAACAAATAAGATACACAAAATCATGATCTGAGCAATACATGGATGCTAAAAACATGGAAACATGAGGCATGACATTCGACGTGAAATATCCACCTGGGTCGAAAGTATAAATTATCATGGAGGTGTGGATGTTGAAGTACCCACAAATTGATTGTCCTGGTACTCCTTGAGTGGCAAGCCCTGGTGCGTGTGTGACTAGTCAGCAAGGCTTGTTGAAGAAAACCATGATGGTTGTTGGGTCCACCCCCTCCAATGCTCTTCGGAACACCTTCAATGCGGAGGAGGTAACGGGAGAGGCAGAGCGGCGTGGAGTATCTCCACTACTATTAAAGAATCAAACAAGAACTTTCTTATATGCACCCCGTAATTAGTCCCACAACACCTCACAAACCAATCAACACCATACAATTAGTCCATAACACTAAATCTAACCGTCATTATTTATTTAATACCTCTATGATGTGCGCTTAGCGTTTTCCAATGACTGACCATACTCCACTACGTGAGGAGTCTCTGCGATCCCGCGTCCCCTACAATCACGGAAGGCAATGATCTCGATCCTGAAATCACGCAAATGATTTCCTTCTATACATCATATCCTACTCCCGCCACTTCTAAACTCAAACACATGAACAAGAAGCCTCAACGTGGATCATCTAAAAGAACTGCACGCGCTACAATCAGGGGCCCCAGCTGCCGTCCTTGGGAGCGGCTCGTCGCCCGACGCTCCTCCGCCTAGCCTCGCATTAAGCGCCGAGTCCGCGACTGCTGGGCCGTGCAGGAGTGCGGGTGCCGCGGCTCGAGGCGGTCGGGGATGCGGGGTCCAGGTGTCGGCGGCGCATCTCGCCGGGTCAATGGAAGGCGATGGTGAAGACGTCGAGGCAACACGAAGGAGCTCGTGGAGGACGCCGGCGCTTCTGTCGCTGCTAGGAATAGGCGGAGGCGACCGGATCTGGGGCGGCGGCGGCGGGTGCAGATGACTTCGGTGGCGGCGTGATGCCTCATGTACGGTTGCACCGGTGGTTAGAGAATGAAGGAGGAGGAAAGAAAAGAAAAGAGGGAAGCGTGATGGCATGGCTCATCGTTTTGTTCGCCGGCGGGGGAGGAAGACCCGTGTTTTACCCTCACATAATTCAATGAAAGGAGGAGGCAGCGTTCCTGCACATCACTAGAACCATAACATTCATTTATGCATTTCCTCATAATTCAGTTTCCTGGCAAATTGTTACATATTGTTACGGACCATTAGAATTAGCTAATTAGTAGATCATGGCTTTACAGTTCGCAGGATATATAAGTGTAACATATCCATTACAATCGGGAGCACAAGCCTTTGATGCTGGTAAATTATTTACCATGGTCACTACTTTTTTTTCTTGCTCTTTTGGAGTTACTGTGAATAAATGATGATAAATAGGAGGGTACAGATCATTGCTAGATCAGAATATTGGATGACATGCAAGCATCTTCCTTCATTGGTTTGTGTGCTCTACGGTGGGGGTCGTATTTTGCTGGGCAGCCTATTTGGAATCGCTAATGGATCATCTGTATCAATATAACTAAAATGGGCGTTCGTTCTTACTCGACATTTGTGTTCAGGCGGGCATGGTTTTAAATAGCCCGCTACAGCGTTTACAAGAGGTCTTGCACTAAGGGACGTTGATTCAAATACATGAGCAAATATTTTAAATAGCACGCTATAGCACTTAGAAGAGGTCCACCGCTAAGAGGCTTAGCGCGCTATTTAAAACTATTCAACACCATAAGATTATCACACCATGGTGCTATTATTTTAAATTTAGGCCATGACACCTTCAGTCTGCAGTTCACATTGTCGTAGTATATGTAAACACTGTTTCTAAGTGCCAAGCTGGTAAATGTATCTATACCAACTTTGTTGTCACACTATTTTGTTGCTTACAGACAAAACAACGATGAAGCCCCATGCTTTTCTAACCCAGTGACCGCTTCTGGCCTCGCTAAGGTGACGGGGGATAAATCATCCATGTTAGTGCTTTTAGTTTTGACTTGCAACATCTAAGATAGATTCTGATATTAAAACTCCATTGCACAAATTTTATCTTTTCTCCTAAGATGGTGAGATTCTGTGATGCTGAATTACACCCAATGAATACATAAGAAAACAGGTCTTGCTTTTTCTCTTGAATGGTACGCAAGTTTGTCAATTGTTTAGTGAAGCTTTCCTTCAAAAGAGTTATAAATACTACAAGAAGGAGAGTAAGACAATGACATTTCACTGGAATATGGATTTTGAGAGGACATATATGTGTTTACCTCTCTAGAATTACATATTACTTTCCTTGCTGATGCTATTGCTCAGGTGAAGGTATTGCTATCCATTTTTTTAGGTTGAATCTATGTTTCGAGCACTGGTCATCTAAATGGAGTTTCTACGTTTTCTCTGTACTGGTGATCATATGTTCGACCTAATGCCTATCTAGGGTCCTGGGCGGACCTGGCATAGGTTATGCTGCACATCGACAAGTGTTCATCAGCACACCTTAAATAAAATAGTTTTGCTAAAGCACATCTAGATGTGCCCTAAGTATTGCACATCTAAGTCCTATATCATTGATTTTATGCGAAGATTCGTGCAAGATTTTCGGTTGTCCTTTTCTTTTCCTTTTTAGTTTGATTGAGACACTTAGATGTGCAATAACTCTAGACAAACCCGAAAGAAAATCAAGTTTGATGCAAGAATGGTTTTCTTTAAAAATCTGTTCATTTGTGGCTACAAAGCTTAAGAAGGTTGACTGAAGGTACTCAGAGGATCTGAACCTGAAACTCTGATTTTGTTTTTTTTGCTCGGCAATCATTGTGCGCTGCAAATGAAATATATTCAAGTTTAGCTAGAACTTATTTCAAGGAAATGATGTATTATCTTGGTAGGTAGGCAACATATATAGATGATGATAGATGTGTTGGTATTCAGCACTTGGGTGTCGTGCTAATGATGCCACTCTTCATGGTACTTCCATTGTACTTTAATATATTATATGCTGACGTTTGGTTGGGTTTTCTAAATTTGTATGCGGTTATTTCTGATCTATATGAGATTTATTTGGACATGCCTTCTATTCACAAATAAGGGCCACTGATCGCTAGCAGTTCTATTTAACTCCGCTAATTAATTTCTATGTCAATATTGGCCTGCAACTTGGCAACAAATGGCAGAAATGACACAACTATGAGGACGCTATGTTATCCTCCCTGCTTTCTGTTTTGGTGATCACAGGTTTGTGGATTACAATTCTTTGTATACTTCTTTCCCTGGGAATTGAAGATTTATGTTTTTTTAATGTCATCAGAGCTGCATTTTGGTTTTGTTAGAAGAATATTAGAACTGGACTATTTGTTTGGATAAAAATGACATGAGAACTTCTTATTGCGCAGATAAAAACTATGTAGTAAAAATACAAAAGCCCACAAGATCTAAAGTTGTAACATGGAGTGTGTTCATGCATCAGTTTGCCTTAATGCAGAGAATGTGGGTAAAATGTAAGAATTGTTTTCCCTGAACTTTAGCCACATTGATACCATTTTCATGAGGTTGTTATTAAGCATTACTTACTCATAATCTGGGATCCCGAATTTGTGACAGCTTCAAGATTATTGCATGTCTGTTGATGTTTGTTCTCAAACTTAAGCCATTTTTTCTCCTGATGCTATATGTCGCACCTCAAGATCTTGTTGCTCCTCGTTCCAAATTTTTGATCCGCAGAACAGTAATAGGGGACAAGGTTACAAGTAAATTTCATGCTTAGGAATGATTTCAATCTTCCGATTCCGCATAATAGTGAGAAGGGCAACAAGGCTGCACTTAAAAACGGTGTTCATGAATTCAATATCAACGACCAGCAACTCCAAGATTCAAGTGTGGATGCGAGGTATAATCATTACAAATGTGACAAGCCCTATGTTCTGATAGGTTGTTTTTTTCTTCTCATTGAGAAGATGATATTCAGTTTGTTTGAGATTTTAGTCTTCATACTCCCTTCGGGCTATTATCTCTACGGTCTGACATTGGCCACTTCTCATTTTTGTGGATGACGGACTTGGTTTTCTCATAGTGATAGTCATTCATTCAATTTTATTGGTACTGAAATGGTATTTGCATGCGTGTCTGCGCAAATGGAGAATACTGATGAACACTTTAAATTATCCATTGTGCAACAAGGGGATTCCAGCTTCTATTGGATAATATTGTAATAATACGACTTGCAAATTTTGAACGATTGTATATGTAACGAAAAATACGATGGCCTGAAGTCAGTTTCAATGCATGTATGTTTATCTAGACGTGCGTTGCACGTGCACATTTACTAGTTGAAGGAAGGAGGGTAAACATATGGGGTTCGTGTATGTACAAGGGCCAATGAACCGTAAGCCAGCCCAATCAACCAGAGGCCTCTCATTTTGCTACGGGAGTAGCGGCCCTATAGCAGTTTGCGGGTACTATTGCGGTGCTATATGAATGCAACGGCCAGGGATGACTATATCACGAAATCAGACGGGCCAGGAGCGCACAAGATGTGAGAGGGCTGGGAAGGAGTTTGATTTTACAGTCCTAAATAAATAAATTAATGACTAATGTCGGACTGTACTTTCTGAATCCATGAATTTAATTCAGATGTATCCTGTCGGACATGCAACCTGGAAAAATAGTGCCAACGCCTATGAATAGAGAGAGCGAAAAGGTGCGACGGCACCCGGGTGCCCCGACACCCCCTTATCCGAGCCGTACAGCGATTTGTAGATTCGTGTAGCTTATTAGCCAGCAGCAGACCACATGGGGTGTCAGGTTAATTAGGCAAGGTAAATTACGGAGATGAGCAGGGTAGGTCCTAGGCTGTAGCAGGGCATTGTAGGCATGCACGAGGTCATGGATGTCACCGTAATAGGCATGTCAGACGGGTCATCCTTGAAAGGACAATGCATAGGGAGGTGCATGCGTTGTATCTACTTCAGATTTCAATCACGCAACGTGTTCAGCAGTCCGGTCAGCCGACGCGGGTCCCGTGGGGGTTCACAACTGCGTCAGTTTTCACATCGTCCCAATATATTATATTTCCTTCTTCGTTGCATCAGTGTTTTGCGATTGAGGTGAGAAACTGAGAATGGGTATCCTTCAGCCGGGAGTTGCCGTACACATAGTACTGCCTTTTTTTGCGGGTACACATAGTACTGCTTCCTGACATGATTCAAGCATAGTTTCTACTCCTTCCGTTGAAAAATGTAGTGCGCCCGTGCTTTTCAAGGTTGAATTTTGATCATAAATTTAATCAACGAGACTGACTGCGACGGAAGCAAAAATTAAACTTCTTTTGAATACGAATTCACTGATATAATTTTTGCTCCCACCTCAATCGGTCTCATTGGTTAAATTTATGATCAAAATTGAAGCGCGGGAACCTAATGATATATCCAAATGTGAGTGAGTAACAAAAAAGGAAAAAAATGATATATCCCTCAGTTTTCACTATATTTTCATGATACTCCCTCAGTTTTTGCTATATTTTCTTACGGAGTGAGTAACAAAAAAGAAAAATAGAAAATACAAACGATATATCCAAATGTGCATGCCCATTAAGATACATGTACCGGGCACATGACAATTCGAATCAATATTTATTTAAGCCCTGAAGATAAGTTGGGTTATTATGAATTGATTGGCATTTTTTTTCCATTATGTGTCATCCTAAGTTTTTTTTTTTGAGGTTCAACATGTGTCATCCTAAGTTTTTTTAGAACGAAGACGTCAGATGCGTCCGGTTTTAGATTAATAAAGCCCCAACGGCAGCGTACCACATACCAAGTCTTGATACATCACCAAAAGCCATGCCGGCTCGACCACCACAGTTCAAATGAAACTAAACTAAACAAGCTGCAAATCAAGGTTACAGGGTAGGGCCCGTACAGAGCACGCAGGCTCGTCAAGCAACCAAAAAGGACCGAAGTCATGACTTCCTAGCCATCGCATACACTTGCACCAGTCGTTGTTGGGCGGTCTTGATCAGCTCAGCATCCTTGCGCCTCCCCAACGGACTCCACTGCTGCAATAGGAGGTTGCATTTGAAGATGATATTAGCCGGATGATTTGGAAAACACCCTTCTATAGTAAACTTGTTCCTAGTTAGCCATAAGGCTCAGAGAAGTGCCCCAACACAACTCCACATAACCCGATATGCTGGGCCCTTAATCGCATCTAGGAGGTTGAAAAGCTCGGTAGCCGAGCGCGGGTCCCAAAGGACACCCGCCGCGGTCCGGATTGCACTCCACGCGAACCTCGCTAGAGGGCAACGGAAAAACACATGATTGGCATCCTCCGGTTCCCCGCACAACGCACACGGACCCGTGGCCGGTCCATTACGTTTGGCTACGTTCAAGGAAGTGGGAAGCCTATCGCGAAACAGTTGCCATATGAAAAGTTTGATCTTCAAAGACATCCGCGCTTTCCATAATCCTGCAATCACTGGCTATGTCGGCCCTCGACACAACTTGCGGTATAAGGAGTTCACCGAGAACTTCCCCGAGTTAGTGAGCGTCCAACTCACCGTGTCAGGCTGGTCCGAAAGACCCACTGGTTCGATTAGTTGCAGCAAGACCGCGAGGCTTGCCTGCTCAGGCCCGTTGAGTTCCCGCTTAAATTGAAACTCAGGTGGCGTCGCGGCAAGCGCATCCGCCACTGACAACGCGGTGTCAACAGCAATATCGTACAAATCCCGAAATTCAACCCAAAGGGGTTGGGTACCTATCCAAAGATCAGTCCAGAATCGCGCGAATCTGCCGTTCCCAACCGAAAATTTTGCCCCCATGGCAAAAGCTGGTTTGATCAACTGAAGATCATTCCAAAAAAGTGAGCCCCTTGCCCTCCCTTCAAAGAAATTCCCGTTAGGAAAATATTTGGCCCTTAGGAGATCAACCCACAACCCGAAGGCCCCTGGGTGATTTTCCTAAGTTGATGTGGCTCCTAATATATAGATGCATATCTAGGAAGTAAGTAGTACCTCATCTGTACCATGCCCATTACGAAACATGTACCAGGCGCATGTAGAGCCATCTGTTCCGAATCTGCCACGAACAAGTGAGCCAGGTACGGGTGTCACACAGGAAGGAGTGGGTGTACATAAAAAGAAAAATGGTGCGCGATGCAGTTTGAGATTCATTTCTCTGTCGTTCAAACACATGGTCGAAGGAATATTTTCTAAAACATGGTGCGGCCAATGAATGCATATGGCTGCATGCCACCAGCCTGCTAGCTCCAGAAGAAAGGTTCCTGCCCGACGACTTATGATGTGGCCAAGTCCGGTGAAGCAACTCGGCGCCAAATATTATTGTCCCGATAAAGGGAAAAGTTGTATAGTCACATCTGTGTACGCAACGCATTGGGGCTTGACGTGATTCGTGATAGCTACGGTTGGGTGGAGGGATGCGCGCACCGCGCATGTGATGGCTGCATCGTCCCGCATGCTGATGGAAATACTCTGCCACGTCATGCACGGGAAGGCTACTATGAGGCAGATACGAAAAAACAAAATTAAATAGAAAATAGTGAACATCAAACATAGTTATATTTTCTGTTTTATGTTTATGTTTTCAGTTTCCACGGTACCAGAACAACGTAATATGCATCATAGTAGCACCCTAGTTTTCTCTCTGGCCACGCAATGGATACGAGCCGAGCAGACAAGCATCTACCCGATGTCAAATCCATGCAAGTCACGGCCGTCCGGCAGCATGCCACTGTCGCTTACGCAAAGTATGCCCTTCGTGCTGTCACGTGGGCAGTCGAGTCAAGGGCGCTATCTCTCCTTCCCCGCTAGGTGGAATCATGCTAAGTCGAACAGTGCTAGATTAGGCCCAGAAGCGGTCAAAAAATTGTGGATCCTACCACATTTAATGATCTGCTAGACCTGCTAATCAAATGGGTGCTACAGTATGTCAGTGAAGTGTCCAAAGGAGAGGCCATGGTCATATGAGTTTTTTTAAACAAGACAAAAGACTTGTCATTCTTCTTGTTTAAGAAGAAGAGAATTGTCCGGTATGACCATCACCACCGTTGTAACGCAGGATCAGCAACCACCAGAACAGAGCACAATGCACCAGATCCAGATCGAGCGGCTCGAGCTAAGCAGCTGAGTAGGAGCAGGCCCTCCGCCTATTACTTTCACCCAACACAACCATATATAGACCTGTTATATTCACCCGACTCAACCTTACTTGGACCTGGTACATGTTGGAAATATGCCCTAGAGGCAATAATAAAAGTATTATTATTATATTTCCTTGTTCATGATAATTGTCTTTTATTCATGCTATAACTGTATTATCCGGAAATCGTAATACACGTGTGAATACATAGACCACAATATGTCCCTAGTGAGCCTCTAGTTGACTAGCTCGTTGTGATCAACAGATAGTCATGGTTTCCTGCCTATGGACATTGGATGTCGTTGATAACGGGATCACATCATTAGGAGAATGATGTGATGGACAAGACCCAATCCTAAGACTAGCACAAAGATCGTGTAGTTCGTTTGCTAGAGCTTTGCCAATGTCAAGTATCTCTTCCTTTGACCATGAGATCGTGTAACTCCTGGATACCGTAGGAGTGCTTTGGGTGTATCAAACGTCACAACGTAACTGGGTGACTATAAAGGTGCACTACAGGTATCTCCGAAAGTATCTATTGTTTTATGCGGATCGAGACTGGAATTTGTCACTCCGTGTAAACGGAGAGGTATCTCTGGGCCCACTCGATAGGACATCATCATTTGCGCAAATGTGACCAAGGAGTTGATCACGGGATGATGTGTTACGGAACGAGTAAAGAGACTTGCCGGTAACGAGATTGAACAAGGTATCGGTATACCGACGATCGAATCTCGGGCAAGTAACATACCGCTAGACAAAGGGAATTGTATACGGGATCAATTGAGTCCTTGACATCGTGGTTCATCCGATGAGATCATCGTGGAACATGTGGGAGCCATCATGGGTATCCAGATCCCGCTGTTGGTTATTGACCGGAGAACGTCTCGGTCATGTCTGCATGTCTCCCGAACCCGTAGGGTCTACACACTTAAGGTTCGATGACGCTAGGGTTATAAAGGAAGCTTGTATGTGGTTACCGAATGTTGTTCGGAGTCCCGGATGAGATCCCGGACGTCACGAGGAGTTCCGGAATGGTCCGGAGGTAAAGATTTATATATAGGAAGTCCTGTTTCGGTCATCGGGACAAGTTTCGGGGTCATCGGTATTGTACCGGGACCACCGGAAGGGTCCCGGGGGCCCACCGGGTGGGGCCACCTGCCCCGGGGGGCCACATGGGCTGTAGGGGGTGCGCCTTGGCCTACATGGTCCAAGGGCACCAGCCCCAAGAGGCCCATGCGCCAAGAGAAGAGAAAAAGGGGAGAGTCCTAAAGGGGGAAGGCACCTCCGAGGTGCCTTGGGGAGGATGGACTCCTCCCCATCCTTAGCCGCACCCCTTCCTTGGAGGAGGGGCAAGGCTGCGCCCTCCCCCTCTCCCTTGGCCCTATATATAGTGGGGAAAAGGAGGAGCAATCAGACCTAAGGCCTTTGGTTGCCTCCCTCTCCCTCCCGTGACACATCTCCTCTCCCGTAGGTGCTCGGCGAAGCCCTGCAGGATTGCCACGCTCCTCCATCACCACCACGCCGTTGTGCTGCTGCTGGATGGAGTCTTCCTCAACCTCTCCCTCTCTCCTTGCTGGATCAAGGCGTGTGAGACATCGTCGAGCTGTACGTGTGTTGAACGCGGAGGTGCCGTCCGTTCGGCACTAGGATCATCGGTGATCTGAATCACGACGAGTACGACTCCATCAACCCCGTTCACTTGAACGCTTCCGCTTAGCGATCTACAAGGGTATGTAGATGCACTCCCCTTTCTACTCGTTGCTGGTCTCTCCATAGATAGATCTTGGTGTTGCGTAGGAAAATTTTTGAATTTCTGCTACGTTACCCAACAGTGGCATCATGAGCTAGGTCTATTGCGTAGATTCTTTGCACGAGTAGAACACAAAGTAGTTGTGGGCGTTGATGTTGTTCAATATGCTTACCGTTACTAGTCCAATCTTGTTTCGACGGTATTGTGGGATGAAGCGGCCCGGACCGACCTTACACGTACTCTTACGTGAGACAGGTTCCACCGATTGACATGCACTTGGTGCATAAGGTGGCTAGCGGGTGCCTGTCTCTCCCACTTTAGTCGGACCGGATTCGATGAAAAGGGTCCTTATGAAGGGTAAATAGCAATTGGCATATCACGTTGTGGTTCATGCGTAGGTAAGAAACGTTCTTGCTAGAAACCCATAGCAGCCACGTAAAACATGCAAACAACAATTAGAGGACGTCTAACTTGTTTTTGCAGGGTATGCTATGTGATGTGATATGGCCAAAAGGATGTGATGAATGATATATGTGATGTATGAGATTGATCATGTTCTTGTAATAGGATTCACGACTTGCATGTCGATGAGTATGACAACCGGCAGGAGCCATAGGAGTTGTCTTTATTTATTGTATGACCTGCGCGTCATTGAAGAACGCCATGTAAACTACTTTACTTTATTGCTAAACGCGTTAGTCATAGAAGTAGAAGTAGTCGTTGGCGTGACAACTTCATGAAGATACGATGATGGAGATCATGATGATGGAGATCATGGTGTCATGCCGGTGACAAGATGATCATGGAGCCCCGAAGATGGAGATCAAAAGGAGCAAAAATGATATTGGCCATATCATGTCACTATTTGATTGCATGTGATGTTTATCATGTTTATGCATCTTGTTTACTTAGGACGACGGTAGTAAATAAGATGATCCCTTACAAAATTTCAAGAAGTGTTCTCCCCTAACTGTGCACCGTTGCTACAGTTCGTCGCTTCTAAGCACCACGTGATGATCGGGTGTGATGGATTCTTACGTTCACATACAACGGGTGTAAGACAGTTTTACACAGCGAAAACACTTAGGGTTAACTTGACGAGCCTAGCATGTGCAGACATGGCCTCGGAACACGGAGACCGAAAGGTCGAGCATGAGTCGTATAGGAGATACGATCAACATGAAGATGTTCACCGATGATGACTAGTCCGTCTCACGTGATGATCGGACACGGCCTAGTTGACTCGGATCATGTGATCACTTAGATGACCAGAGGGATGTCTATCTGAGTGGGAGTTCATAAGATGAACTTAATTATCCTGAACATAGTCAAAAGACCCTTTGCAAATTATGTCATAGCTCGCGCTATAGTTCTACTGTTTAGATATGTTCCTAGAGAAAATTATAGTTGAAAGTTGATAGTAGCGATTATGCGATCAGTAGAAAGCTTATGTCCTTAATGCACCGCTCAGTGTGCTGAACCCCAACGTCGTTTGTCGATGTTGCGAACATTGGACATACACGTTTTGATAACTACGTGATAGTTCAGTTAAATGGTTTAAGTAGAGGCACCAAAGACGTTTTCGAAACGTCGCGGAACATATGAAATGTTTCGAGGGCTGAAATTAGGATTTCAGGCTCGTGCCCACGTCAAGAGGTTTGAGACCTCCGATGATTTTCTTAGCCTGCAAACTAAGGAGAGAAGCTCAATTGTTGAGCTTGTGCTCAGATTGTCTGAGTACAACAATCACTTGAATCAAGTGGGAGTTGATCTTCCAGATGAAATAGTGATAGTTTCTCCGAAGTCATTACCACCAAGCTGCTAGAGCTTCGTGATGAACTATAACATATCAGGGATAGATAAGATGATCCTTGAGGTATTCACGATGTTTGACACCGTGAAAGTAGAAATCAAGAAGGAGCATCAATTGTTGATGGTTGGTGAAACCACTAGTTTCAAGAAGGGCAAGGGCAAGAAGGGATACTTCATGAAACGGCAAATCAGCTGCTGCACCAATGAAGAAACCCGAGGTTGAACCCAAATCCGAGACTAAGTGCTTCTGTAATAAGGGGAACAACCACTGGAGCAGGATTACCCTAGATACTTGGTAGATGAGAAGGCTGGCAAGGTCGATAGAAGTATATTGGATATACATTGTGTTAATGTGTACTTTACTAGTACTCCTAGTAGCACCAGGGTATTAGATACCGGTTCGGTTGCTAAGTGTTAGTAACTCGAAATAAAAGCTACGGAATAAAACGGAGACTAGCTAAAGGTGAGCTGACGATATGTGTTGGAAGTGTTTCCAAGTTTGATGTGATCAAACATCGCACGCTCCCTCTACCATCAAGATTAGTATTAAACCAGAATAATTATCATTTGGTGTTTGCGTTGAGCATAGACATGATTGGATTATGTCTATCGCAATACGGTTATTCATTTAAGGAGAATAATGGTTACTCTATTTATTTGAATAATACCTTCGATGGTCATGCACCTAAAGGAATGGTTTATTGAATCTCGATCGTAGTGATACACATTTTCATGCCAAAAGATATAAGATAGTAATGATAGTACCACTTACTTGTGGCACTGCCATGTAAGTCATAATGGTATAAAACGCATGAAGAAGCTCCATGTTGATGGATCTTTGGACTCACTCGTTTTGAAAAGTTTGAGACATGCGAACCATGTCTATTGGTGTATATGCATGAAGAAACTCCATGCAAATGGACCGTTTGAACTCACTTGATTTTGAATCACTTGAGATATGCAAATCATACCTATTAGGCAAGATGACTGAAAAGCCTCGGTTTCAGTAAAATGGAACAAGATAGCAACTTATTGGAAGCAACACATTTTGATGTGTGCAGTCCAATGAGTGCTGAGGCATGCAGTGAATATCGTTATGTTCTTACTTCACAGATGATTCAAGTAGATGTTGAATATATTTACTTGATGAAACACAAGTCTGAATTATTGAATGGTTCAAGTAATTTCAGAGTGAAGTAGAAGATCATTGTGACAAGAGGATAAAATGTCTATGATATGATCATAGAGATGAATATCTGAGTTACAAGTTTTGGCACACAATTAAGACATTGGGGAAATTGTTTCACAATTAAATACCGCCTGGAACACCATAGTGTGATGGTGTGTCCGAACATCATAGTTGCACCCTATTGGATATGGTGCGTACCATGATGTCTCTTATCGAATTACCACTATCGTTCACGGGTTAGGTATTAGAGACAACCACATTCACTTTAAATAGGGCACCACGTAACTCCGATGAGATGACACCGTATGAATTATGGTTTAGAGAAACCTAAGTTGTCGTTTCTTAAAAGTTTGGGGCTGCGACGCTTATATGAAAAAGTTTCAGGTTGATAAGCTCGAACCCAAAGCGGATAAAATGCATCTTCATAGGACACCCAAAACAGTTGGGTATACCTCCAGTCTCAGATCCGAAAGCAATAAGGGATTGTTTCGAGAATCAGGTCCTTTCTCGAGGAAAAGTTTCTCTCGAAAGAATTGAGTGGGAGGATGGTGGAGACTTGATGAGGTTATTGAACCGTCTCTTCAACTAGTGTGTGACAGGGCACAGGGAGTTGTTCCTGTGGCACCTACACCAATTGAAGTGGAAGCTTATGATATTGATCATGAAACTTCGGATCAAGTCACTCCCAAACCTCGTAGGATGACAAGGATGCGTACTACTTCAGAGTGGTACGTAATCCTGTCTTGGAAGTCATGTTGCTGGACAACAATGAACCTACGAGCTATGGAGAAGCGATGGTGGGCCCGGATTCTAATAAATGGCTCGAGGCTATAAAATCCGAGAACGGATCCATGGACTTTGGTGGACTTGCCCGATGATCGGCAAGCCATTAAGATAAATGGATCTTTAAGAAGAAGACGGACGTGGATGGTAATGTCACCGTCCATGAAGCTCGACTTGTGGCGAAAAGTTTTTCACAAGTTCAAGGAGTTGACTACGATGAGATTTTCTCATCCGTAGCGATGCTTAAAGTCCGTCGGATTCATGTTAGCATTAGCTGTATTTATGAAATCTGGCAGATGGATATCAAAACGAGTTTCCTTACCAGTTTTCGTAAGGAAAGGTTGTATGTAATACAATCAGAAAGTTTTTGTCGATCCTAAGGATGCTAAAAGGTATGCTAGCTCCAGCGATCCTTCTAAGGACTGGAGTGAGCATCTCGGAGTTGGAATGTATGCTTTGATGATGATCAAAGATTTTGGGTTTGTACAAAGTTTATGAGAAACTTGTATTTCCAAAGAAGTGAGTGGGAGCACTATAGAATTTCTGATGAGTATATGTTGTTGACATATTGTTGATCAGAAATGACGTAGAATTTCTGGAAAGCATATAGGGTTATTTTGAAAGTGTTTTTCAATGGAAAGCCTGGATTAAGCTACCTGAACATTGAGCATCAAGATCTATAAGGATAGATCAAAATGCTTAATAATACTTTCAAATGAGCACATACCTTGACATGATCTTGAAGGTGTTCAAGATGGACCAGTCAAAGAAGGAGTTCTTGCCTGAGTTGTAAGGTACGAAGTTAAGACTTAAAGCTCGACCACGGCAGAATAGAGAGAAAGGACGAAGGTCGTCCCCTATGCTTAAGACATAGGCTCTTCAGTATGCTATGTTGTGTACCGCACCTAAAGTGTGCCTTGCCATGAGTCAGTCAAGGGGTACAAGAGTGATCCAAGAATGGATCATAGGACAGCGGTCAAAGTTATCCTTAGTAACTAGTGGACTAAGAAATTTTCTCGATTATGGAGGTGGTAAAAGAGTTCGTCGTAAAGGTTACGACGATGCAAGCTTGACACCTATCCGGATAGCTCTGAGTAGAGAGACCGGATACATATAATGGAGCAATAATTTAGAATAGCTCCAAGTAGAACAGTTGTTTGGAATAGCTCCAAATAGAGCGTGGTAGCTGCATCTAGGAGATGACATAGAGATTTGTAAAGCACACACGGATCTGAAAGGTTCAGACCCGTTGACTAAAACCTCTCTCACAAGCAACATGATCAAACATAAAACTCATTGAGTGTTAATCACATAGTGATGTGAACTAGACTAATGACTCTAGTAAACTATTGGGTATTAGTCACATGGCGATGTGACCTGTGAGTGTTAATCACATGGCGATGTGAACTAGATTATTGACTCTAGTGCAAGTGGGAGACTGTTGGAAATATGCCCTAGAGGCAATAATAAAAGTATTATTATTATATTTCCTTGTTCATGATAATTGTCTTTTATTCATGCTATAACTGTATTATCCGGAAATCGTAATACACGTGTGAATACATAGACCACAATATGTCCCTAGTGAGCCTCTAATTGACTAGCTCGTTGTGATCAACAGATAGTCATGGTTTCCTGGCTATGGACATTGGATGTCGTTGATAACGGGATCACATCATTAGGAGAATGATGTGATGGACAAGACCCAATCCTAAGACTAGCACAAAGATCGTGTAGTTCGTTTGCTAGAGCTTTGCCAATGTCAAGTATCTCTTCCTTTGACCATGAGATCGTGTAACTCCTGGATACCGTAGGAGTGCTTTGGGTGTATCAAACGTCACAACGTAACTGGGTGACTATAAAGGTGCACTACAGGTATCTCCAAAAGTATCTATTGTTTTATGCGGATCGAGACTGGAATTTGTCACTCCGTGTAAACGGAGAGGTATCTCTGGGCCCACTCGGTAGGACATCATCATTTGCGCAAATGTGACCAAGGAGTTGATCACGGGATGATGTGTTACGGAACGAGTAAAGAGACTTGCCGGTAACGAGATTGAACAAGGTATCGGTATACCGACGATCGAATCTCGGGCAAGTAACATACCGCTAGACAAAGGGAATTGTATACGGGATCAATTGAGTCCTTGACATCGTGGTTCATCCGATGAGATCATCGTGGAACATGTGGGAGCCATCATGGGTATCCAGATCCCGCTGTTGGTTATTGACCGGAGAACGTCTCGGTCATGTCTGCATGTCTCCCGAACCCGTAGGGTCTACACACTTAAGGTTCGATGACGCTAGGGTTATAAAGGAAGCTTGTATGTGGTTACCGAATGTTGTTCGGAGTCCCGGATGAGATCCCGGACGTCACGAGGAGTTCCGGAATGGTCCGGAGGTAAAGATTTATATATAGGAAGTCCTGTTTCGGCCATCGGGACAAGTTTCGGGGTCATCGGTATTGTACCGGGACCACCGGAAGGGTCCCGGGGGCCCACCGGGTGGGGCCACCTGCCCCGGGGGGCCACATGGGCTGTAGGGGGTGCGCCTTGGCCTACATGGGCCAAGGGCACCAGCCCCAAGAGGCCCATGCGCCAAGAGAAGAGAAAAAGGGGAGAGTCCTAAAGGGGGAAGGCACCTCCGAGGTGCCTTGGGGAGGATGGACTCCTCCCCATCCTTAGCCGCACCCCTTCCTTGGAGGAGGGGGCAAGGCTGCGCCCTCCCCCTCTCCCTTGGCCCTATATATAGTGGGGAAAAGGAGGAGCAATCAGACCTAAGGCCTTTGGTTGCCTCCCTCTCCCTCCCGTGACACATCTCCTCTCCCGTAGGTGCTCGGCGAAGCCCTGCAGGATTGCCACGCTCCTCCATCACCACCACGCCGTTGTGCTGCTGCTGGATGGAGTCTTCCTCAACCTCTCCCTCTCTCCTTGCTGGATCAAGGCGTGGGAGACATCGTCGAGCTGTACGTGTGTTGAACGCGGAGGTGCCGTCCGTTCGGCACTAGGATCATCGGTGATCTGAATCACGACGAGTACGACTCCATCAACCCCGTTCACTTGAACGCTTCCGCTTAGCGATCTACAAGGGTATGTAGATGCACTCCCCTTTCTACTCGTTGCTGGTCTCTCCATAGATAGATCTTGGTGTTGCGTAGAAATTTTTTTGAATTTCTGCTACGTTACCCAACAGTACATTCATCCAATATAATCATACTTGGACATGTTACATTCAGCGGACACAACCCTACTTGCACCTGGTACATTCAGCGGACGCAACATACTAAGACCTGGTACGTTTAGCGGACACAACCCTTCTTGAACCTGATACATTCAATAGACACAATCTTACTTGAATCTAGTACATTCACCCGACAGAACCTTACTTGGACCTGGTACAATCGCCCGATACAACCATACATGGAACCGGTACACTCACCCCACTCAAGCTACTTGGACCCGGTACATTCTCCCCGCACGACCTTCTCCATCACCTTGATGGTCAGGGACAAGGGAAACAAATTTCCCAGCAGCTTGCGCTGAGGCCACTGAGAACTGAAGCACATGAAAACCTCCAACCTGTTGGGTAAATCAATTTTCTAGTATTTGTTGATGAAAAATAGATTTTCGTATTTTATTCAAAAGTCAAAATGGCATTTCTGATTAATATGAAGGAAACAAAAGGCAGTATAAAAGATAGACAACTGTACGTAAAAACTATTGGTAATATGAAAATCCATTGAAAATCAAACTAGCCCTCTTCTCCCCCTGATTGTAGGTCGCACACTGGAGAACGAAAATTGTATTGAATCAACAGTAAAGGAAGTGGGACACCCGCAAGCATCTTTGCCATACTAGACTTTGAAGAACGCAATAGCCACTCACCCCGCCGGGGGAACTGAAACCTAAGGGAAAGAAAACACAACAGACAGGTTCTTACTCCCCTTTTGCGTGACGGGATCGCCGGACGGGAAAGAGGAGGGGCATAGAGGCTTTTTATTTTTCTTTCTAGGGTTCTTTGTGTAAATTGTAAGGACAGCTGTGTAACCTCTGTGTAACTACACCTACGATGAATGAAAGGCAGCACGGCCGTGTCGAATACAAAATCTCCGTGAGCTGAACCTATCTTGGGCTGATGTTCATGTGTCCAGCGAGGTGCTCTGATCGGATGTCACTTTAAAAAAAGAAAAACAATTTTTGCCTATTGTACTTTAGTTTGGATGACGGCAAAGAAACCGTTTTGACTGACGGCAAAGAACACATTATCGTCGTCTGCTATTTTTGCGGTAGACGGCAAAATTGTAATGACCGACGATAATATCTTTGTCGTCATCCCGATAAAAGGCTAACGACAAAGTACCCCCTTGCCGCCTAATCATTGCTGTCTAACTTCGCTGTCAGCCAGATCATTGCCGTCAGTAATTCGTCCTTTGCTGTTTGTACTTCCCTGACGGCAAATTAGATGTTTCTCGTAGTGAATACTAGGTCCAAGTAAGATTGTGCGGGCTTATTGTGTGAGGTTCAAATATGATCGTGCCCGGCGAATGGATGTACCAAAGTCCAAAGTATGTTTGTGTCCAGTAAATATATCATGTCCAAGTATGGTTGTGTACCAGATCTAAGTATCTTTGTGTTGACTGAATGTATCAGGTCAAAATATGGTTTGGCTAAATGTACCACGTCCAAGTACTCATGTATGGTGTTGAGGAAGGATACTAGTTTGTGTTCTCCAGCTATGGGGCAGCACAATGGGATCTTTCTCTGTTGGACGTCGAGGAATGCGGGAAGCTCATGCATGTCATCGGGGACGTGCCTGAAGGAGGTAGTGCGGCCGTATAAATCACGCGATGCAAACATGGAGGAATTGTTGTCATCAGCAATCAAAATAACATTTCTACCAAGCAAAATAGATGCTTTCCCACACCAAACAAAATTAAGTAAAATGAAAACGGTTTTTTCATGTATGACGTGTCTGAAGGAGGTAGTGTAGCCGTATGAGTCTCGCAATGCAAACATGGAGGAACTGTTGTCATTTTGCTTGATTTTTTTAGGCGTCGGGAAATTATATATTGTTTTTTTTTTAGAAAAGGAGGATGACCCCCGGCCTCTGCATCTGGAAGATGCATACGGCCACTTTATTGCTTATTTCCGAGGACCTTACAAAGTGTTACAACAATAAGCCTGAATCCACCAACTAGGCAACATATGCCGCTACTCCTATCCATATGATGAAGGGGTGCTAGCTGGGCCCCTACCCAGACCACTCACCTAAACCTAACATCGAAAGCCGGAATCCCCAACCTAGCCACATACCGGGTCTGGGGTATAAACCGGTCTGACGCACTCACAAGTGTCGTCTCCACCATCTTCCACTGGACCATCTCCAAGCAAATTGAGGTGCCATCCTTGGCAGGCCCTCCGCCATCAACGCCACCATGATGCCAAATGACGACCACCACCTACGGTAGAACATCACCAAGCAGATGGAGCGCTACCACAGGATGAAGATCAGCGGTAGAATAAATAGATCTCCGCACACATTGCCGCCGCCAAACACCTCACACGCACCACGAAGCGCCCACCGTGCCTCCGGGGACCCCAGGCGACGCCTTCAAGAAGGAACGCGACGAAGGGACGACGCCGTCGCCCGCAAGGGGAACTAGAGCTTACGCCCAAATGGAGAGCACAGTGAGAAACGGGATAGGACCTCGACAAGGCCTCCAAGAAGGGAATCGACGCCCACAAGGCGCCGCCATTGTCGTGGCCTCCGCCGACGGCCAAGGGTTTCCCCCGATCCCGCCCCCGTCCCAACCACCCGGCCAAAGACAGGCCAGGGGAGCGCCCGCAGCCGGAGAAGGCGTCGGACTTCATCGTAGCAGGCACGCCGGGTGACGGGGCACCCCGACCCACCGTAGTAGTCGTCCACCGAGACCTCGCCGCCCGCACAGCCGAAGTCGCGGACCACCAGCTCCCACGGCCGTCGCCCGTCGAGAGGCCACGCCGTCCACGCCGTCCGAGGCCGCCGCCCCGGTATCCACCCACCGCGCACATCTCATCAAGACACGAAGAACGACCCACATCGCCGCCACCAGGGAGACCACGCCGCGAGCACCCAAGCCGGGCGACGAAGCAGGGCCGTGCCAGCCAGATCCGGGCGGATCCGGCGATCCTCGGCCCACCAGCCGCCAGAGAGGAGCCAACCCCGATCCAGGGCGTGCGGCGGCGTCTGATGCGGGGAAGGGGTGTCTCCACGTCGAGGCGGGTGCGCGGGGAAGCCCTGCCGCCGCCTACTGCCGCGCGGGCGGCTGCCGGCGGCGGCGGGGGAGGAGGAGGGGAGGCGGGGGAGACCTGGGGTGGCTAGGGTTTTCGCCCCCGAGTCGCCCGGAGCGGACGACACGGGGGTACCTCTCTGGTCTGGAAATTATATATTGTGCTTAGTTGTAGTATTATTTTGGCTGATGTATGATTGTGTCATGTGAATGTACGAGGCACAAGTATGTTTGTATCGGCTAATTGTACGTGCATAACAATGGTTATGTTGGATGAATTACTAGGTACAAGTATGCTCGTGACTGTTGATTATTGTACCATGTACAGGTATGACTGCGTCAGTAAAGTGAAGTGTACCAGCTCCAAGCACTGGTGTACTTTAGTGATCTAAACGCTCTTATATTTTATTAAGGAAGAAGTATTAGTTTGTAGCTACTCATGTAACAAGACATGGACGTATGAACAGCCGTGCTTTCTGGATGATGCCAGAGCTGAGCCAGGAACATGAGTCATACATGATGGAGCGCGCCTCGAACAAAATTTCTGCGCGATGCATTTGAGCGACGTACATTAAAAAAAGGAATCAGGGGTCCTAAGTAGATGTTAACGTGAACGTGCAGCCTTCCGCGCGTTTTCTCTCCATCGGCACGCCAACAATATGAATCACTGTAGCATGCTCTGCGAGGTTCTCTCCTTTAGTGTTCAAAAGTGAGGTCATGCAAAGATTCCTGCCAAGCAGCGGTGGCGACTTGCCGAGACTGGCGATATGCCGTTTACCTTCTCCCTGAATCCTTCTGCTTCCTTCGTTCAATCCTTCTAGATTCCATCTCTGCCATTTCCACCCCTTTTCCTCTTAGTTTCTCAGGTTCTCTTAATCTCTTTGTCCCTTCTTTCTCCCATCACAGCTTGTAGATCTTCAGGTTACTTTCCCTTGCTACAGTACCCACCTGGTTTTCCCCTTTTCTACTGAAACAATCTTCCAATCCCTTGATCTAAGTCGCCGATTCCGGAGTGGTTTGTAGCGGCAACAGACGAATATTGATGGATGCGGCGACGGACATCGAGGGCCCTTTGGATAGGAGGGGGCGGATCGAGCACGGCGTGGTTGATATTTTCGACTGGGGTAGCTACAAGAAGCAAGCGATGGAGGTCCTCAAGAAATCAAAGGACCCCCTTAGTTGTTTGGGGCGGATGAGAGAAAGGGCAAGAGAATTCCTTGGGCATGATTTTGGAAGGTTGGACAGGTTTTCTGTAAAAGGGGAAAATAAATTTGAGCTGGCGGCGAGGCCTTCCGTCAAACTTCAAGGGTCAGGTCCGGGGAATTCAGTTGAGGATGATGCCAAGGAGGAATTCGTCAGCAGCAAACCAGTTGCGATCTTATCCGTGCCAGACAAACTAGTAATCTCTTGCATGTATGGTGCAGTTCTGAATCTGAATGAATATCATAGTTCAGACTTTGAAATGGCTGTTGTCGTGGGTGACATTCAGGGCATCTCTGTTCACGGAATTAGACACCTGAAGTCAGTCATCCCTGGTATGCTGCACATGTCTGCCATGTTGTGCAAAACTCATGTTTCGATTGCTAGGATTGACCTACCACCAGACCCTGGTCTATTGTTACTTTTGGAATGGCACATTCTTGGAAGGTGTGGTACAGAGGAGGATAAAAATAAAGTTTATTACACAGTCTTATATGAGAAGATGTCAGTCTTCTGTTATGTTTGTGGCCGTTTGGGGTATACTTTCTTGGAAAATGGTAATGGCATGCATGACCAGAAATGGATGGTTTGGGAAGATTGGATGCTTGCCGTTTGGATGGATGATCGTGCTCGCTTCTCCAACGGTAGAGCTATGAGTTCAAGTGCTAGAAGTACTTCACTTTCTACAGGATCGGCGGCCTCCATCAGGGAGGACCGCCGGGCACAATGAATATCTTAAGTTTGAACTGTCGGGGGTGCGGGCGACCTGAGACAGTTCAAGAAATTAGCAGTTTGATTCGGCTGCATCACCCGTCACTGGTTTTTCTCTCAGAGACCAGGCTGTCTGATAAGAGAGCTCAGGATCTGAAGTTTCGCTTGGGGTTCAGTAATGCGGTTGGCGTAAAGAGCGAGGGGCTAAGTGGAGGCCTTGTCCTCTTTTGGAACAATGATTCGGTGGTATCCCTGAAATCTTTCAGTCGGACGCACATTGATGTGTTTGTGCAAAATGAAAGCTTGGGGGGTAGAGAATGGCGCTTTACGGGATTTTATGGTGAGCCGGTAAGAACACGAAGAAAATTAAGCTGGGACCTTATGAAGTTTCTGCGAAGGGAGTTTAATAATCCATGTTTGATAGCCGGAGACTTTAATGAGGTACTTGATGCTTCCGAACAATTTGGAGGTAATGTAAGAGAGGAATGGAAAATGGAGGGTTTTCGGGATGCGGTGGAGTATTGCCACTTGGATGATCTAGGCTATTCCGGTCTCCCATTTACTTGGGATAACAGGCAGCAAGGGTCGAATAACATCAAAGTCAGACTTGATCGTGCTCTAGCTGATGAGAAATTTATGGAAAGATATGATAATACTAGTGTTAGGGGCTAGGGTTCTGCCCAGTCTTGGCCGTAGGCAGTAGGGAAAGGAGGGGGCTGGGCGTGGCGATGAGTGGCCGCGCCGGCGTCTGGGCGCCGTCGCGAGAGAGGAGGATGGCGGCGGCAGCGCAAGAGGCAGGGGGCGGCTAGGGTTCCGGCTCCTCTGGGAGCCGGGCAATAGAGATAATCTTCTTATTGCTTGATCTCAAACGATGTCTTACACGAGTATTTATAACTTTAGCCTAAGATAACTTGCCTAAGATAACTTGTGGGCCAAGCCCCTAATACTAATGCCCGGTGGGCCGCCGGCCATAACACTTCTCCCCGCCTGCACAAACAGCTCGTCCTTGAGCTGTAAGGTGGGGAAGCGCTTGCGGAACTCCTTGAGGTGATCAACCAGCGTCAAACACCTTCTCGACAGCTGGGGCGGTCAGGTCGGCGGCGACGACGTCCTCCGAAATGTAGTCTGCAACCTCCAGGTAGAAGAGTCGCGGGCAGGCATGGCCGGGCGTGTAGGGCTCGTCGCAGTTGAAGCACAACCCTTGGCGGCGACGCTCGAGGAGCTCTGCTGAGGTGAGCCGGCGGAACGGGCGTCCCGCGGTCGCGGCGAGGGGTGCCGCAGAAGCCTGCGTAGGACGACCCTGCGCGAAATCCAGCCCGGGTAGCGACCCAGCGGTCCGGGACGGTGAGTCCTGCTGGATGGCCACCGCGCGGTGCTCGAACGCGCGGGCGTAGTACATGGCCGACTGGAGATCCTGGGGTCCGCGAAGCTCCACGTCGACGCGAATGTGATCCGGAAGTCCACCGATGAAGAGGTCGGCCCGCTGCTGCGCCGTTACGCCCGACGCATGGCACGCCAGGGCCTGGAAACAGTCAGCGAAGTTCTGCACCGTGGAGGTGAAGGGAAGGCGGCCGAGCTCCGCCAATCGGTTCCCACGCACTGGAGGCCCAAAGTGAAGGATGCAGAGCTCACGGAAGTGCTCCCAAGAGGGCATGGAGCCCTCGTCCTGCTCGAGGGCGTAATACTAGGTCTGTGCCGTGCCGCGGAGGTGGTACGAGGCGAGCCAGGTATGCTCCGATGCGAGGGTGCACTGCCCGCGAAAGAACTGGTCGCACTGGTTGAGCCAGTTGAGGGGGTCCTCCGTGCCGTCATAGGTGGCGAAGTCGAGCTTGGCAAACCGCGGCGGTGTCTGTGCCGGAGCGCCGTGTCGAACTGGCTCGGAGGAGAGGAGCAGCGAGGCGGGTGCGCCTGGTCGGAGTACTCCGGGTAGGGACCAGCGAAACCAGATGGCCCCCCGAACTGCGGGAACGGAGTTGGCTGTTCGGGGGCTGTGGTGTAGACCGGCGAAGGTGAAGACCCAGCCGCCCACGCTGGAAGTGGCGACGGGGAGGCCGGGAACCGGACCTGATGAATCGGGAGGCCGGTTGGCGATGGTGCCCCCGAGCTAGGCAGGGGCGGCGTCGGTGGTTGTAGCGTCGGCGACGGGGGGTGGACGGGGGCGTCGGTGGCCGCGGGGGAGGGTGGCTGCAAGTACCACAGAGGGGCCGCGGCCGGCGTGGTCCCGCCTGGAATGGCAGCAGCGGCAGCCCGGTGCAAGCCGGCATGGAGAACGGCTGCAGTGGTCCGGCGGCCGCCGCCTACGGCATCTACCGTAGCGGCCAGGGGGCCGCGAACGGCGTCGACCACTGCGGCCAAGGCGGCGTCGAAGCTGCCGGTGGGGGAAGCACCGGGTAGCCGCCGGTGATGGCCGCCGGTACCGAGTACCACGACAGCGCCTGCTGGCTCGCGGGCGCGGCCGGATGAAGCGGTGGAGGCGGCCCGTACGGGCTCGCCAAGTAGAGGCGGATGCCCTGGACCGCGACGACCAGGTCGTTGAGCACGCCGGCCATGGCCTCCGGTGTGAACTGCGGCGGCGCTGGGGGAGGCGACGGCGGTGGTTGCTGGATGGGGATTTGCGGCTGGCCCTGGCCCGACGTAGTGCTGGGTGCGGGGGAGATCGGCGCCGAGAGGGAGGCCGTGGCGCCCAGCGACGCAGAGGCGGCGTTGGTGGAATCGGTGGCAGCGGCGGTGGGGGAGGCGTTGGGCAGCGGCGACTGCGGTGGTGGCGGGTTTGGAGGCGATGAAGACATGGTCGAAACCCGGGTACCTGATACCAAGGTGTTAGGGGCTAGGGTTCTGCCCGGTCTTGGCCGTAGGCAGTAGGGGAAGGAGGGGGCTGGGCGTGGCGATGAGTGGCCGCGCCGGCGGCTGGGCGCCGTCGCGAGAGAGGAGGATGGCGGCGGCAGCGCAAGAGGCAGGAGCGGCTAGGGTTCCGGCTCCTCTGGGAGCCGGGCAATAGAGATAATCTTCTTATTGCTTGATCTCAAACGATGTCTTACACGAGTATTTATAACTTTAGTCTAAGATAACTTGCCTAAGATAACTTGTGGGCCAAACCCCTAATACTAATGCCCGGTGGGCCGCCGGCCATAACAACTAGAGTACTTCATGTTCAGACAACTGAATCAGACCACTGTGCTCTTTTGATTGTTATCAAGCAATCTGATTGGATTGCTGCCGCAGTGATAGATAAGCCATTCTGGTTTGAAAATGCCTGGATGAGGCATCATACTTATGATCAGACAGTGGAGGAGAGTTGGGTGGATGGTGCGACGGATATGGCATCAGTACATAGTGCCCTTGCAAATGTAAGTACTAAACTAAAAAATGGAGTAAGGAGGAGTTCGGGTCAGTCCCAAGGCAGTTAAAGATCATGCGACAGCGACTTGAAAGACTGCGGGCGAATTCTTTGTATATGGGGCCGGTGCCGGAGGAGAAACAACTCATGCGGCGTATCTCGGAAATGTTGTCGAGAGAAGAGGCTATGGCCAGACAACGTTCAAGGGTGGACTATCTAAAGGAAGGTGATCGAAATACCGGGTTTTTTCATGCTAGAGCTCGAGAAAGATTCAGGACAAACAGAATTAAAGCATTAAAAGATTTTGATGGCACTGTGAAAACACTACAAACGGAGTTGGAGACACTAGCAGTAGATTTCTATACCACCTTATTCACTGCTCAGCCTGACACAGTCCCAGAGGTGGTGACTGAATGGGTACCCCCGAAGGTAACTGAACATATGAATGAACAACTCTGTGCTCCGGTGACAGATATGGAAATTGAACAAGCATTATTTAGTATGCATCCCAACAAATCACCGGGTCCGGATGGGCTTACTGTAGGTTTTTATATATGTCATTGGAATGTGCTGAAGGGTGGCGTTTGTAGAGCAGTTCGTGATTTTCTAGAGGGAGGGATGATGCCTAATGAGGTGAACAGTACCGTGCTGGTTTTGATACCCAAAGTCAAAACACCACAAGAGCTAGGACAGTACAGGCCAATATCATTATGTAATGTGCTTTACAAGATTGCATCGAAAGTTCTGGCTTTACGTCTCCGGCCAATTTTGGATGAAATCATTGCTGAGGAACAAAGCGCTTTTGTACCTGGACGATTGATTACAGATAATGTGTTGATTGCTTATGAGTCTATACATTATTTAAAGAAGAAGAAAGGTAAAGGCGGTGCTTGTGCTGTCAAGTTAGACATGGCAAAAGCATATGACAGGATTGAATGGTTATACTTGAGAGAGGTTATGCGTAAATTGGGCTTCGCAGAACAGTGGATTGGAAGAATAATGGCTTGCGTTGAAACTGTAAAATTTTCAGTTAGGGTGAATGGACATCTTTCGGAATTCTTTACACCTACCCGAGGTATTAGACAAGGTGATCCTTTGTCACCTTATCTCTTCTTGTTGTGTGCAGAAGGTCTCAGCAGCCTTCTAAAATTCAAAGGGCCGTCTAATCTTGCAAAAGGGATAAGGGTGGGTATCCATGCACCTTGGATATCACATTTACTGTTCGCAGACGACTGCATGATTTTCTCGCAGGCTACAACACAGGGTGCTCAGCGGTTACAGGAGATTTTGGAACTTTATAGAGTAGGCTCCGGCCAGCTGGTGAATAGAAGTAAGTCTGCCATTTTCTTTAGTGGCAACTGTTCGGTAGAAGGGAAATTGGCTTTCCAGGAAGGAGTGGCAATTCAAACTGAAGCTTTGGCAGAAAAGTACCTAGACTTACCCACAGCCCTAGGTAGATCTATAGAGGAGAATTTTGAGCATATTGCAAACAGTATAAAGAAACCGGTTAATGGTTGGGCGCCGAAACTAATGAATAGTGCGGCTAGAGAGGTCTTAATAAAGTCAATCTGCCAAGCTATTCCGACATACTCCATGAGTTGTTTCAAATTGTCAAAGAAAACATGTAAAAAAATTATGAGCATTGTGGCTACATACTGGTGGGGAGGAGATGAGAATAAGAGGAAGATGCACTGGAAGAAATGGCAGGATATAGCGATACCCAAATGTGTTGGGGGAATGGGTTTTCGGGATTTCCAGATGTTTAATAAAGCAATGTTGGCTAAACAAAGATGGAGACTTATATCTAATCCAGATAGTCTGTGTGCCAAAGTCTCAAGAGGGAAGTACTATAATGGTTTGGAATTCATGTCAGCAATAAAAAGGAGGGGTTCATCTCATACTTGGAGGGCCATTTTATTTGGCAGAGAGGCCCTAAAATTGGGTCTTATCAAAAGGATGGGTGATGGGGATACCATAAATGTGTGGGAGGATCCATGGATCCCTTCCAATAATTCTTACAAGGCTATTTTAAAGCCCATGTATGCTACTGCCAATCATGCTTCTGAACTACTTGTTGAGAATCAGAAAGACTGGGATGTGCAAAAGGTGAGAGCAAACTTCATAGGTATTGATGCAGAGGCAATTTTACGAATCCCAATTAGTGTGGGGGAAGATTTTTGGGCATGGCAGCCAGATAACAGAGGTCTATATTCAGTTCGCTCAGCATACAAACAGTTGATTGAAGCTTATGGGCGGACAGATCAAGCAACTGGTTCTGACAATGGTTATCTAAATGCTTGGAACAAGTTATGGCAATTAGAGGTACCACCAAAAGTCAGGTGCTTCTGGTGGAGAGTGATCCATGATTTTGTACCATGCCGAGCTGTTCTTAGGAACCGCCATGTGGAGCAGGCTGCTTTTTGTGAGGATTGTGGGGAGGAAGAAACCACACACCATGCCCTGTTCAGATGCACTTGGGCGAGAATGTTCTGGGAACAAATCAAAAAGAGGACAGGGGTTAAACTTCCCAACTTGCATCCTGAGTCATGGCCACTGGACATAATTGAAGGAACTACTATAGACCAATGCTCTGCCTGCATCATCTTATGTGGGGCTTGGGCGGTATGGACTGAGAGAAATGCCAGACATCATGGAGAACAAACTAGAAAGATTGCAAAATCAGTACGATGGACAGTTGACACTGCTGCTGATCTAGCTCAGCTAGGAACGAAACAGCAGAAGCCTACTGTTAAGGTGCAAGAAAGATGGAAGCCACCTGATGAAAGTGTACTAAAAATTAATGTGGATGCTCATTTCCTGGAAGTTCATGGATATGGTGGTACATGCCTGGTTGTCCGAGACGTACGGGGTCATCTCATCAGGGCACAGGCTTTGTGGTATGATTATGCATCTACAGCCAGATTGATGGAGGCATATGCAATCCGAGATGCAGTCAAGCTGGCTGCAGATATGGGCTGGCGCAAGATCGTTGTTGAAAGTGATGCCTTGGAAGTTGTTAAGCTATGGAACTCTCAAGAATTTGATAGAGCTGATACCAAGGGACCTCTACAGGAGGTGAAGGAGCTATGCAGGAACTTCACTAGTTTCAATATTTATTTTGTAAGGAGAGAAGCCAATATGGCTGCTCATTTATGTGCTAATCAGGCTAGTCAGGTTCGTAGGAGATGCCTCTGGATAAATTTTATCCCAGTTTTTCTCCACGATTGTATTACCCGCGAATGTATTACCTTCGAGTAATCAATATAGCTCCTGAATTGCAAAAAAAAAACAAAGATTCCTGCCAAAGGAAGATTCCAGCCAAAAGGTCTGTTGACACCGTCCCAATAAGGGTAAAGTAGTAGGAGTATAGTTCCGTGGGTGCATGCGTCGCGTACAGCCTACGCATGGTCGATATAGCCATATAGGTAGCTACAAATATGAGTATGTGTCTTGGTTCTTCTTTGATATGACAGTAGGTGTCTTGGTTCTTCTCTGACAGGAAAACGCACTTATACAGGATTCAGGAGCTCTGATTAGAAGGAAAACATGTTGAATTAGATGAAGAATGTGGGAATTCTTGTTTTTAGTGCACAAAAAAGAAGATGAAAGATGCAGCTAATTGTGTAGTGATCAAATTGTAGATGCTGACATGTTTTTATCGAGAGGATCTAGTGTTTACAGGATCAGTATAGAATGCATTTTTTTCTATATGAAATATGCATGGATGTTTTGAAAGGAGGTCTATGTACTTGTTTGATTATTATAAAGAATTCAAATATGTGATTGTTCCCCTAATTCTTTTCAAAAATAAAAGATGAAATACCGTGTAATCTGGAAATAAAGAGAAAAATTTCTGAAATTCTCTGATTCCACTGAAAAATCAGTGAAGGACATTGCAAGCCAGAATAAGATCCAGTACATTAAAATTTTCAGTTCATACATACACCAAAATCCATCCAAATAAAATCAGAAATTCTCTGAATTTTTAGTGTACCACATACACCACTAGTATGCAAATAACTTAACTAATTACTTTGAGCTGAAAAATAAGTCAACTAATAAGGACCACCTCCAGCACAGAAACTTCCTACCTGACCAAAGAATCACCGCCAGACTCAATATCAATCACCTCTACTGTCTTGGTGGAATCATCATTGGAATTGTTCTCTCTTGCAGAAGAGGGGTCATTTTCAATATTTTCACATATACACGTAGCCCGGTTGTCATAGAATCGCCTCTTTCCAGCACGACTTCCATGGCATCTCCCGTAGGTCCTTTCTGAATTACTTGCACCTGTGCCCAGCATTCATCCCATGACATATCTCCCCTGTTTATAAATAAGCTGTAGAGTTGTTTAACATTTTCTTGTGGCCAATATATCTCGTGCGAAAAACAGTTTCATAATTTAGAATGAACTAAGACGAGCACGAATGTATATAGTGAACAAGGATGTGCAACAACAAGTATTCTGTCCATGTTGCAATTATTTTCAGAATCAGTTCCATCATAGATAAAATCAATTGAAGTCACGAGAGATGAGTATGAAACACATAATGCAAACCGACTAAGATAACCGAAGATCACATCGTAACTAACGTAAGAAGCAAATGGGCATTTGACTACTATAAATCAGAGCAAAAGTGTCAGGGGCATGCTTGCCTTGGGAGTTCAGCAGACACCTCTCCATAGAGGTTACTTTGCTTGGCACTGCCCTCGCCGTAAGCCCGTCACGGGATCGGTAACTGCTTGTACGAGTACTAGTAATAACACCAAGAATCATCATAGCATTCCGCTACATTACATTCAGAAGGAAAGAATTATTGCATTAATGCATAAGCCATTTAGAGCGGCACTGACTACTTCTGTACCAACCATGCCAATCGAGATTGAGAGATTTAGGGAACTCGAATCCAGATATGAACTGCAAACCTGCGTTTCCATCCTCCAGCCGACTGATATGAACTAGAATTGCACAGAGATACAGCTCCCTGGATCAACACCTGCGTTTCTATCCACCACCCAGTGGTTATGTACAAGACTTTGAATCGCCATGGCCGGACTTGGGGTGCATCAGTTGTTCGTATGTCAGGAGAAATCAGAACGGATGAACTAGGAGTACCATCCACCACATTGGATCTTGGAAAAGGATTCGGCATAACAGATCAGATGAGAACCGAGGTATATTCACATTAGTTCATATGGAGAATGGCGACGAACTAACCTGGAACTTGAATCGAGATCCAGATCAGCAGCGATAGATTCGATAATATCGATTCCAGGAGTGCGACGGGATTTGCTATTCCTCCCATAAGAGGTCCACGGCCGCGGCGTAGTTCGATGATTCCTTGATCCTTATTGCCTCCGCGAGGCTCCATGGATTCCATTGACAGCTAGTGAGAGGGCGCGCGGCCGGATTGTGTTACGAGAGGGTGGAAGTGGTGAGACAGCTATGGATTTGTTTGATGGGAGGTGGAAGGAGGGCGGGGAACAGAGATGTAGACAACGCCAAGCTTCAAGGCGACACGTCCTTTTCAGTCTTCTGAATCGCCTGCCGACACGTTTGGCCTTTTTCTTTTTTCTATTTAGAACGGACCGATATGTCATGTCCATGTCTCGGGTACCAGGGGGAATCACATCTATAGGCACAGTGACGGACTAGGCCCAGGTCCATTTGAATTACAACTGACCGCCTGCGTTTAGCGATCAGTAGCCCTGCTAATAGTTTGTTCGCTACAGTTTATGGCACGTATCCCTATGAGCTGAATTATGTACCAACGGTGAGATAAGGGGGTGCCTAGGCCCCCGGGTGCTAAAAATCCATTCTCGATGTAAATATAGAAGCAATACAAAGTTTGATCTTCTCTCTGAACAGATTCACGCATCCACATGTGTAGAACCTAAGACGTTTGTTTTCTTCATGGAATTGTGTTTAGAATAGGGAATCATAATGTTGTGTGCCGAGGAATGAACAAAATAAGGTAAACGTTGTTGTGTACGATAGGATATATAATACTGCCCCCACCCCGCACTGCCTCCATTGAGGAAACCCGTGGGCAAACCCTAGTTTCCTTTACCTCGTCCCTCCTTCCCAACTCTCCTCTCTTCCGCTACCAGGGGTACTCACCGGCGCAGCCACATGGCACCGGTGAAGGTGCCGACGGGGATCCATGCGGCTCCACCCCGTGTGGAGATCCCCGGCTTCTGGGGCTGCGACCCCAGGTGGTGGCTCGCGGCGTGGCCTGTGCGGCAGCCAGCATCGTCGCGTGCAGGTGTGTGATGAGTGATATTTTTACACTAATTTCACCTTTGTTTAAACCAAGATATTACATTTAAAAAGAGATATTCGCTCCGATATTGCTACTAATGACTTATGAATGCAAATGATTCCACAAATCCTCTCTTTGATGTGTTTCCACAAGAAATTGACTAAAAAGGGAAAATGGAGGAAGAAAGAATCAACAAGAAGCGTCTGTGCGAAGACAAAACAAAAGACGACGTTCCATACGGGTGTGAGCGCTCGTATGAGCGCCTGTTTGGTGTGGATTTTGAGGCAGGTCGTCCACATGTACAACTTTTTATTAAAGGGGCCCCATCGAAATGTCAACGGAATGAAGAGCATGGAAGCCAGAACCTCTTCGTCATCACCGTCTTCATCCACAAACTCTAGCTACTGCCATTTCCATCTCCACCGTTGCTACTTGTAAACTGCGTTGGAATTTCCCCGAAGAGGAGGGGTGAAGCAGTACAGTAGATATAAGTATTTCCCTTAGGGAGAACCAAGGTTATCAAATCAATAGGAGAACCAAGCAAAGCCCCCTAAACAGCATCTGCACACACAAAAGCAAATACTTGCACCCAACACGGGCAAGAGGTTTGTCAATCCCCTTGAACTTGTTTCTTGCAAGGATTAATTTTGATAGTGGTAGATAGAAAAGTAAGTTGCAAAACAAAAAAGTAAATAAATTGCAGCAACGTATTTTTAGTTTTAATAATCTAGTAAAAGTAGACCCCCGGGGTCATAGTTTTCACTAGAGGCATCTCTTTCGAACACATAGCATATGGTGGGTGAACAAATTACTGTTGAGCAATTGATAGAAAAGCGCATAGTTATAACGTATTCACGGCAATGATCATGTATATAGGCATGACGTCCGAGACAAGTAGACCGACTCATGTCTGCATCTACTACTATTACTCCACCAACCGACTGTTATCCAGCATGCATCTATGGTATTAAGCTCATGAAAAATTGAGTAACGATTTAAGCCAGATGACATGATGTAGACAAAGTAAACATCAATATGAATCAACCCCGTTGTTTTACCCTTAATGGCAACAATACAAATATGTGTTTTGTCCCCTTCTGTCACTGGGAGATAGAGCACCACAAGATTGAACGCATTATAAAGCACACTCCCAATCTAGTTGGCCAAACCAAACGGACAGATCAGAGAGAAATACAAAGCTATAAAATCATGCATAATAAAGTTCAGAAAAGACTCAATTACTTTCGATGAATAAACTAGTCATAAACCCACAATTCATCTGATCCCAATAAACACACCACAAAAGAAGATTACATTGGATAGAAATCCAAGAAGATTGATGAGAACGTGGTATTGAGGATCAAAGAGAGAGAAGAAGCTATCTAGCTACTAGCTATGGACCCGTAGGCCTGTGATAAACTACTCATGCCTCATTGTAAGGCGGCAAGGATGATGTAGAAGTCCTCCATGATCGATTTCCCGCCAGAGTACTGAAAAAGGCCTCGAGATGGGATGGCGGAAGAACAAAAGCCTACGGCGGTAGAAAAAGTGTTTCGGGTGGCTCTCTGTTGGTTTGGGAATATTTGAGAATTTATAGATTTGGAATTAGGTCAAAAGTAGTTACGAGGAGCCACGAGCTCAGGGGACGCGCCTACCCCCATAGGGCACGCCTAGGGAGCTCGCAGCTCTCTCGTACATCTTTTGGCCTTGTCCTGAAGCTTCTAGGGCCCCTTCTGGTCGAGAAAAAAATCACCGCAACATTTCATCGTGTTTAGGCTTCGTTTGATGTTGATTTTATGAAAACCAAAAATAGCAACTGGCACTGGGCACTGGGTTAATAGGTTAGTCCAAAAAAATATATAAAATAGCATATAAATGCATATAAAGCATCCAAGATTGATAATATAATAGCATGAAATAATAAAAAATATATATACGTTGGAGACGTATCAAGCATCCCCAAGCTTAATTTCTGCTCATCCTCGAGTAGGTGAATGATAAAAACGCCTCATTCAGATGTAGACATTGGGCCTCAGAATTCGATATTGGCATTAGTTGAACCCGAAAGTCATTGTTCAGATGGTCTTGACATTCAGACTTGGAAACAGACCAAGGCATTGGCCTGTCTGCGGCAACATGCACGCCTCTCCTTCTCCAATTCGGAACCTCACTGCTCGGTTTTCCTTGGTATTCGGTAGCGCGCGAGCCCCGTCTCAGTTACCGCTTCGTCCTGCTCATCAAAAAGGAACAACCGCTGGAGGCGGTGCGACTGACTGCCTTCTTCCTCCTCCTCCTGTAAGCCCTCGTGCTCCTCTCTTCTCCCCAACGAGGGTCGATCCATACCCAGGCTTCTTCTTTCCTACCATAGAAAGCGGCCCCAGCTGTCCGCTATCTTCCTCGTCGTGGCGACCGAGGAGGTCCCAACCGGCGGCGGCCGCCTCTAGCCTACCATGGTGAGCACCCCCCTCGTGACCCTCCCTGCAAGCGCTTGAACCTCCCATGGCAGCCGCCTCCTCCTCCACTCCCACCCTCTTGGTCAGAACCCTAATCCCTAAAATTTTCCTCTAATCCCAAATGTCTTGTGTGTCTCTTGCAGGTCACTTGGTATGTGTATGTATACCAATCAGCAACCCGATTCAAGTTACGTGATGTTCACTTATGATGTAGATCTGGATTAGTAGTGCAATTTTCACCTAAGATAGGTACAATATATGCCATGTTAATCTGAATTTTGCTTGCCATGTTTCTATGGATTAGTGTGATATAGGCATGTGATGTTGATCTGATTGATATGCTTTACAAGTGATTGATGCCTAATTACTTAATTATTCTGTAGTTCCATAATGTCAGATCAAGTAGATTTGGCTTCTAACATAACTGAAGAGAATAGCAGGAGAAAGAGGAAAAAGATTATCTTATGGAGTTGCCCATGTCCTTGAGGAAGGATTGGCTATTGATGTTGAATGAGAGGAACGGTGCTTGATTGGTGCCATTTGGATATTATGTATGATTGTTGGCTGCAATGTACTCCCTCTTATATTTCTTTACAGAGGGAGTAATCATTATGAACATGTTCTCCTAATTAGTATCTTGTCTTTTTGATGGTCGTCAACTTGATGTAACTACTTGTTGCTACATCTATGGGACTCACTTTTATTGATGTCAATTGTTGTTGCTTTGTGCTGCTCTTGTACAAGTGATGCAACCATATACGTGATGTTGTTACGTGATGATGATGTTCTTGCTCCCATGCATGCCAGTTTTGCTGTTTTGGGCTCCTGCTACTTGTACAAGTGATGCTGTTGTTTTTAGTTTATTTCTTGAGTATAAACATTCACAAATATATTCATTTGTTGTATAAAATTTAGTTTCAATCAATAGAACAAAGTACAATGTAGATCCTGTAACAAATGAGCAATTCCAATGCAATTTATGACGATCCAAACAAGCCATGGAATTGAACCACATTACTTGACATCCAAACAGCGGAATTCACATTCAATATCAATATAATGTCCTGTGTGATTTGGCATTGGCTTCAATTCAATGCCAAGCCTCCCAATATCTACATCCAAACAGAGTGAAATTGTAGCGACCAGACCTCAAACGGTCTGACCTCTATACATCAGTGTCATCCCTGGATCGGTAATGCTGACACGCACAGTACTCGAGGATTTATAACAGAGTAGAAATCACACACTTATTACATCGAATGTCTCAAAAGAAAACTTATTACAATAAATATGGCTTAAGGCCATCTAAAACGATAACAGCGGAAGGCTTGGAAGATAAAGTGAGTCCATCAACTCCAACGACATCACTGAGTGAAAGACCACGACCTAAGGCACATTACTCGTCGTCTGAAAAGTCTGCAACATAATACGTTGAAACCCGAAAATGGGTCAGCACATGGAATACGGTAGTTTCCAGCATGAATAATCTTATGATCCCTTTGAGCCTGGGTGGCAGTCCATAGGAAAATCACACGATACCCCGGGATTTCCAAAAATATAGGCAATCACTGGGTTCCCCGGGTGCCTCAATCCACCCAGATGTGTATTAAAGTAGCCACCTTAAGTTAACCATTAATTAACAACTCACATCTATCATGGACACACTCAAACCCAAACCACGTCTACCAGCATAGCATAGCATAGCAATATAAGCAACATAGAAGTAACTCCCAGGGTTTGATAATAAAACAGGTGAATAGGTTCTACCTCATCTACTTCCCAACCCACAATTTATTCAGATCCTAACCATGCAGTTGTTTGAGGGTTGATCTAATGCAATAAAAACTGGGTAGTAAAGAGGTATGATCAAAGTGTTACTTGCCTTGCTGATGATCCGTGAAACCTAGAGACTCGTAGTAGCACGCTTCGCACTCCGGGTACTCTATCGCAATCAAACAGGAATACAATAAGCAATCAAGCAAGGGACACGGGCAAAACTCAAATAAGAAGATCTAACCAGAAAGTTCAACTTAATAACTCTGGTTTGCAAAAAGAATCAAATCAAACGAAGCAACGAAACTCAAACTACGAAAGAAACAAGCTTCGTTTACTAATCTAGACTAAAGTCAAATTTTACAGTAGCAAAAACTTGTTTAAGTTGGTTAAACAGAAAGAGGGCTTTGAGACGAAACTCTAGGTGCTTGAATCGCCTAATTCCGATAAATGAGCGAAAAGAAAAACTAAAATGAAAATCAGATTAGAAATCGCGATCGAAAATAATCACAAAAAAATCTGAGAAAAAAAAACCTGACGAACAGGCTAACGAACGAGTGTTCGCTATCTGCGGCTAAACGGTGAAAACCGTTCATTAAAACGAACGTCCAGACGAACGTCCGCTAAATAACTAAACCGAAAAAACCGATCTAAAAATAAAAAAATCGGGATCTAGGGTTTCAAAAAAACGATCGGTTTTCTCGCGAAAACTGAGGCGGCGGCGGCTACCGCCGACGGTTTAGGC
This sequence comes from Triticum aestivum, assembly GCF_018294505.1. Lineage (NCBI taxonomy): Eukaryota > Viridiplantae > Streptophyta > Magnoliopsida > Poales > Poaceae > Triticum > Triticum aestivum. The sequence continues at coordinate 149,322,765 of NC_057809.1, forward strand.
GAGACGGCGGCGGCGGCGGGCGGCTCCGGCGGGGTTGGGCCGGACGGTGGCGGCGGCGGACGACTTTGTCGGCGGCGGACGACTTTGGCGGGGTCGGGCGGTGGTGGGTGGCGGCGCGGGACGGCGACGACGGAACGCGGCGGTGGCGGCTAGGGTTTGGGGCGCGGGTGGGCTAGCGGCGGCGGCTGGGCCTCGGGCTACGACTTTTAAAGCCCCCCGGGCGGAGGAATCCGGCTCGGGTACGGCCCGTAGGTCAGTTGACCTTTTTTTTCTAAATTATTCTGCGAAGAAAAACAAACAAAAGAAATACTAAACGGACTCCAAAAATCCCGAAATAAATTTTCCCCGCCCTCTAAAAATATGGCGGACAAGGTGAACATTTATTTGGGCCTAAAATACAATTTTTAAAAACATGTGTTTTTCCTAATTCAAATAAAATAGCAATAAAATTCCAAAAAAAAATCTTATTTGATTTTAATATTAAATCTCCATTATTTCTTTATTTTGAGGAAGTCATTTTATCCCCTCTCTTTTATTTTTGTAAAAGAAATATTTGAAGATAAAATAATAAAATCAAACGATCCTCTTTTCAAAATTCGAGAAAAACTCAAATATTGAAAATAACGAAATCCCCAACTCTCTCCGTAGGTCCTTGAGTTGCGTAGAATTTCTAGGATCAAGCCAAAATGCAATAAAATATGATATGCAATGATGATCTAATGTATAACATTCCAAATTGAAAATTTGGGATGTTACAAACCTAACCCCCCTTAAGATGAATCTCGCAGTCAAGATTCGGGTTGGCTAGAAAATAGGTGAGGGTGATCTTTCCGTAAGTCTTCCTCGCGTTCCCAGGTGGCTTCATCTTCAGTATGGTGACTCCACTGAACCTTGCAAAACTTGATAACTTTGTTGCATGTGACTCGGCTGTCAAACTCGAGAATCTTGACTGGCTTCTCCTCGTAAGTCAAATTGCTATCCAACTGTATCGCTTCCAGTGGCACTGTGTCTCTCAGAGGGATATCAGCCATCTCTCGTGGCACTTCTTCAATGGGGAAACGTGGAACACGTCGTGAACTCCTGACAATCCTTTGGGCAATTCCAACTTGTAAGTAACTTCTCCCATACGTTCCAAAACTTTGTATGGTCCCACAAAACATGGTGCTAACTTTCCCTTAACTCCAAAGCGTTTAACTCCTCGAAGTGGTGATACACGAAGATACACTCTGTCTCCAACTTTGTAAGATGTCTCCTTGCGTTTAGAATCCGCATAGCTCTTCTGCCTGGACTGGGCTACCTTGAGTCTACCGCGAATAAGTTTAACCTTCTCTTCAGACTCTTTAATCAAATCTGGTCCAAGCAACTGTCGGTCTCCAACTTCATCCCACAACAATGGTGTCTAGCACCTCCTTCCGTACAATGCTTCGAAAGGGGCCATCTTTAAACTGGATTGGTAACTGTTGTTGTAAGAGAACTCTGCGTAAGGCAAATTATCGTCCCAACTAGATCCATAATCTAGTGCACAAGCTCTCAACATGTCCTCCAGAATCTGATTGACTCTCTCAGTCTGTCCATCCATATGTGGGTGAAAAGCTGTACTGAACTCTATCCTGGTTCCCAAAGTTTCATGCAACTGATTCCAAAACTTTGAGGTAAACTGGGTTCCTCTATCTGATACATTTGTCCTCGGAACTCCATGCAAACATATGATCCTGGTCATGTATATCTTTTCCAACTTAGCACTGGTGTAAGTGGTCTTTACTGGAAAAAAATGAGCTACCTTCGTCAAACGATCGACTGCAACCCATATCGAGTCATAGCCTGAACGAGTCCTGGGTAATCCCGTGATAAAGTCCATGCCTAGCTTATCCCACTTCCATTCGGGTATCGGCAATGGTTGTAGCAATCCTGCTGGCTTCTGATGCTCCGCCTTCACTCTCTGACATACATCACAAACTGCTACATACTCTGAAATATCCTTCTTCATTCCGGTCCACCAGAAACTATCCTTCAAATCCAGATACATCTTGGTATTTCCCGGGTGAATCGAATATAGCGAATCATGGGCCTCCTGTAAAATCAGCTTCCTGATCTCCCGATCATTGGGCACATATATGCGGTCCTCAAACCATAAGGTATCGTGCTCATCCTCACGAAATCCCTTGGCTTTTCCTTTGCTCACCCTTTCCTTTATCTCGACAATCTCCTTGTCCATCCTCTGAGATTCTCTAATCTTATCCATCAAAGTAGATTGAATCTCCAAAGCAACTACATAACCTCTCGGAACTATTTCCAAACATAGCTCATGAAGGTCTTCTGCCAACTCCTTAGGTAACTCTCCAGTCATGAGTGTGTTGACATGACTCTTGCGGCTCAACGCATCGGCTACTACGTTAGCCTTTCCGGAATGATAATGCAACTTCATATCCTAATCCTTAATGGGTTCCAACCATCTCCTCTGTCTGAGATTCAACTCCTTTTGTGTGAAGATATACTTCAAACTCTTGTGATCCATGTATACTTCACAATGGTTTCCAATGAGAAAATGTCTCCAAGTTTTCAATGCATGTACTACGGCTGCTAACTCCAAATCATGCGTGGCATAATTTAACTCATGAGGTTTAAGCTGTCGTGAGGCATATGAAACAACTCTTCCTTCCTGCATAAGCACTGCTCCAAGTCCTCGACGAGAAGCATCGCAGTACACTTCATAATCCTGGCGTTGATCTGGCAAGATCAACACTGGTGATGTAACCAAGCGTTTCTTCAACTCTTGAAAACTAGCCTCACATTCCTCAGTCCATTTGAACTTAGTGTCCTTCTTCAACAACTCAGTCATAGGCTTTGCAACCTTCGAGAAATTCTCAATGAACCTTCGGTAGTATCCTGCGAGTCCAAGAAAACTCCGAATTTCTCCAACTGACGTGGGTGCCTAGCTCCCAATTTGTCACAGTGACAACTTTGGTGGGGCCTACCGCTATTCCTTCTCCGGATATAACATGTCCAAGGAATCCAACTTCCTTCAACCAAAACTCGCACTTGCTGAACTTGGCGTATAGCTGATGTTCTCTGAGCTTCCCAAGTACCAAACGCAAATGCTCTTTATGCTCCTCTTCATTCTTCGAGTAGACCAGAATATCATCTATGAACACTACAACGAACTTATCCAAAAACTCCATAAACACCTTGTTCATCATGTTCATAAAATAGGCAGGTGCGTTAGTCAGGCCAAATGACATAACGGTATACTCATATAGCCCGTACCTTGTGGTAAAAGATGTCTTAGGTATATCCTTCTCTCGAATCTTCAGTTGGTGGTACCCTTATCGCAGATCGATCTTAGAAAACACCTTAGCTCCTTGCAGCTGATCAAACAAATCATTGATCATAGGCAGTGGGTACTTATTCTTGATCGTCACCTCATTCAATCCTCGATAATCAACAACCATCCTTCACGATCGATCCTTCTTCTCCACTAGAAGTACTGGCGATCCCCAAGGTGACAAGCTTGGGCGAATATATCCCTTATCCAGTAACTCCTTAATATGCTTCTTAATTTCCTCTAAATCCTGTGCGGGCATCCTGTACGGTCTCTTAGATATTGGCCCTGTGCCTGGAAAAAGCTCAATCAAGAACTCGATGTCTCTATCCGGTGGCATGCCTGGCAACTCTTCGAGAAATACACCCGAGAAATCCTTCACCACTGGTACTTCCTCCTGTACAACTCCTGATAAGGAATTTACTTGAGTCCTAATCGACACATGCCGGGATACATACTTGATCCTTCTTCCTTCTGGGGTGGTGAGCAAAATTGACTTACTGGCGCAATCGATGTTTCCTCCATACATCGATAGCCAATCCATACCCAGAATCACATCCAAACCTTGCGACTCCAAAATTATCAAGTCAGAAGGGAAAACATGACTACCTATGGTTAATGGCAACTGAAAACATCCACTGCTTGCCATATACTCGGCTCCGGGTGAGGTTACTAGCATGCGTGTCTTAAGAACTCTAGTGGGCAACTTATACTTATCCACAATTCCCCTTGATATGTATGAATGCGATGCACCAGTATCGAAAAGAACGACTGCAGTAAATGACTTAACCAAAAACTTACCTATTACTGCATCCGGCTAGGCTTCAATCTCCACCACATTAACGTGGTTCACTTGTCCCCTATTGAAAGGGTTGGGCTTCTTCCCAGATCTTCCATTGTCGTTTCCATTCTTCGCTTCAGGACATTCATTAGCGTAATGTCCGGTCTTAGGGCACTTGTAGCAAGTAACGTGGCTTAGATCTTTCTTGGCGGGCGTTGCTGGGTTGGAACGGTTCTGTCCGTTGCTTCCTCCATTACCATACACGTTCTTGGAGCCACTATGGTTGTGCGAACTCCCTCCAGGGTGATTGTGACCTCCATGGTTATGCTGAACGGGTCCTCCCGAGTTCGGGGTAAAGCGGGGTCTTTGCTGAGCTCCAGAACTATACTTCCCCTTTCCATACTTCCTCTTGCGGTTATCAATCTGTTGCTGCTTCCCTTCAATCATGAGAGCTCTGTCTACCAACTCCTTGTAGCGACCCGACCTCAAACGGTCAAGTCTCTGTGCATCAGTGTCATCCCTGGATCGGTAATGCTGACACACACATTACTTGAGGATTTATAACAGAGTAGCAATCATACACTTATTACATCGAATGTCTCAAAAGAGAACTTATTACAATAAATATGGCTTAAGGCCATCTAATACGATAACAGCGGAAGGCTTGGAAGATAAAGTGAGTCCATCAACTCCAACTTCATAGCTAAGCTGCACGGCAACGACCTAACGAACCTTACTCCTCATCTGAAAAGTCTGCAACATAATACGTTACAGCCCGAAAACGGGCCAACACATGGAATATGCTGGCAAAGTAACACAGTAGAGCAAGAACAGAATACTGCTATCACTACATGCATATTTGGCTGGTGGAAAGCTCTATGGTTACAGTTTTGCGAAAAGCCAATTTTTCCCTACAACAAAGGAATATATTTTATTTAACTATCATGGTAGTTAAAACATCATTGAGAAGGTTCCTCCAACTCAATCCCAATTAAAGTAATTAACAACCCACCAATATTAATTTAGAGTGATGAGATACTTATGATACTCCAAGTACTAGATACTCAAGATGTCCATAACCGGGGACACGGCTAACCATGGTTAGTTTATACACTCTGCAGAGGTTTGCGCACTTTTCCCCACAAGACCCGATCTCCTCCGTTGGATTTCCCGCACTACATGGTGTTTGAGAAACGGATGACCGAGACACAGCCTTTCAGAAGCATTAACCCCTTACTCTGGCCAGACCATACCAAGCCTAGATCCCTCTACCTGCTGATCCACCTCTTCGGGAGCTTCACGCAACTTACTCAACTATGCTAGATCCCATAATAGCTTGTGGCTGCACATGGAAGTTTCTAGCATGAAATATCTCAATTCCCTTTGAGCCTGGGTGGCGGACCATAGGATTATCACACGGGTACTCCGGGATATCCTAGTACAACACTAGATTCTCCATGTGCCCAACAAACAATCCACCCAGATGTGTATTCAAGTTGCCACCTTAAGTTGAACCATTAATTAACAATCTCACAACTGTCATGGATTCCACTCACCCAAACCACGTCTACGAGCACAGCATAGCAATATAAGCAACACGTAGAAGTAACTCCCAAGGGTTTGATAATAAAAGGGCAATAGGTTCTACCTCATCAACTACTTCCCAACCCACATGTTAAATCACAACCTAACCATGCAATGTTTGAGGATTGGAACTAATGCATAAAAACTGGGTGATAAAGGGGTATGATCAAAGTGTTACTTGCCTTGCTGATGATCCGCAAAACCTAGGGATTCATAGTAGCACGCTTCGCACTCCGGATGTCCTATCGCAAACAAACAATAGCATACATAAGCAATCAAGTAAAGAAACACGGGTAAACTCAAATAAGAAGATCTAACCAGAAAGTTCAACTTAAGAACTCTGGTTTGCAAAAAGAATTAAATCAAACGGAGCAACGAAACTCAAACTGCGAAAGAAACAAGATCCCATTACAAATCTGGACTAAGGTCAAATTTTACAGTAGCAAAAGCTTGTTCAAGTTGGTTAAATGGAAAGAGGGTTCCGAGACGAAGATCTAGGCGCTTGAATCGCCTGATTCCGACAAACAAGCGAAAAGATAAACTAAAACGAAAATCAGATCAGAAATCGCGATTAAAAATAATCACGGAAAATCCGAGAAAAAGAAAACCGACGAACAGGCTAACGAACAAGTGTTCGTTGTCTGTTACTAACGAGTGAACTCCGTTCGTTAAAACGAATGTACGGACGAACGCCCGCAAAGTAACTAAACCGCGAAAACCGGTGAACTGATCTACTAAAAAAACTAAGATTTCTAAAAAAACCGAACCGTTTTTTTAAATGAACGGTTCTACCTCCGGCGAGGTCCGGTGCGGCGGGCGGCTCCGGCGAGCGGCGGGGCAACGCGGGGCGGCGGCGGGCGGCGCGGCAGCAGGCGACGGCGGCTTGCGGCGGCGGGTGCGGCGGCGGGCGGCTCGGGGCTCCAAGGGGGCGGGGGTGGTGGCTTATAAGGAAGGGGCGGGGCGGCGCGGCTTGGAGGAGGGGGCAAGGCGCGGGAGGGGAGTCCCGACCAGACTCCGGTCGGGCGGCGGCGCGGTGCGCGCGGGCTCCTGCTCGGAGACGGCGGCGCGGGGAGCGGGCCGGCGGCTAGGCTTCGGCCCAGTTGGCCACTGCGCGTTTTTTAATAATTCCACCAAAACTAAAAAATCCTAGAAAATAAAATAAAAATATAAAAATGCCAAAACAAATTTTCACCCTCTAAATAAAATATTTAGAACAGGATGAACATTTTCTTGGACCTAAAATGCAACTTTGAAAAATGTGCAATTTTTCTAATTCAAATAAAATAGTAATAAACTCCGAATAAAGTCAAATATTTGATTTTAATATTTTCCCTCCAATATTTCATTTATTTTGGAGAAGTCATATTATCTCCTCTCATATATTTTAATATGAAATATTTTTGGAGAGAGAAATAATTAAAACCAAAAATCCTCGTTTCGATATTTGGTAAAACCCAAATAGGAAAACAGGGAAATCCCCAACTCTCTCCGAGGGTCCTTGAGTTGCTTAGGATTTCGAGGATTGCAAAACGAAATGCAATAAAATATGATATGCATGAATGATCTATGTATAACATTCCAAATTGAAAATTTGGGATGTTACAAACCTACCCCCCTTAAGATGAATCTCGCCCTCGAGATTCGGGCTGGCTAGAGAATAGGTGTGGGTGGTGTTTGCATAGATCATCCTCTCGTTCCCAGGTGGCTTCATCCTCGGTATGGTGGCTGCACTGAACTTTGCAAAACTTGGTAACCTTGCTGCGGGTGACTCGACTGGCAAATTCGAGAATCCTGACTGGCTTCTCCTCATAGGTAAAATCACTGTCCAACTGAATCGCCTCCAAGGATTCGGTATCTCTTAACGGTATATCGGCCATCTCAGCATGGCACTTCTTCAGCTGTGAAACATGAAATACATCATGAACTCCTGACAGTCCTTCAGGTAACTCCAACTTGTAGGCATCAACTTCTCCCATATATTCCAAAATTCGATACGGTCCTACAAATCTCGGGGCTAACTTTCCCTTAACTCCAAAATGTTTCACTCCTCAAAGGGGTGACACTCGAAGATATGCTCTGTCTCCAACTTCATAGGTTATTTCCTTGCGGTTCGAATCTGCATAACTCTTCTGCCTAGACTGAGCTATCTTCAGTCTGTCTCTGATCAACTTAACTTTCTCTTCAGACTCTTTGATCAGATCTGGTCCAAACAACTGTCGGTCTCTGACTTCATCCCACATCAACGGTGTTCTGCACCTTCGTCCGTACATGGCTTCAAACGGTGCCATTTTCAAACTAGCTTGATAGCTGTTGTTGTATGAGAACTCCGCTTAGGGCAAATTGTCATCCCAAGTAGATCCATAGTCTAGCGCACATGCTCTCAACATATCCTCGAGAATCTGGTTGACTCTCTCGGTCTGTCCATCCGTCTGCGGGTGGAATGCTGTACTGAACTCCAACCTTGTCCCCAAAGTTTGGTGTAGCTGATGCCAAAACTTTGAAGTAAACTGTGTCCCTCTATCTGATACGATGGTCCTTGGAACTCCATGCAGACATACGATCCTGGTCATATATATCTTGGCCAACTTTGCACTTGTATAGGTGGTTTTCACTGGGATAAAGTGAGCTACTTTGGTCAAGCGATCCACTACTACCCATATAGAATCATATCCTGATTTGGTCCTGGGTAATCTGGTGATAAAATCCATGCCAAGTTTATCCCACTTCCACTCGGGTATCGGCATAGGCTGTAACAATCCTGCTGGCTTCTGATGCTCAGCCTTCACTCTCTGACATACATCACATATGGCTACATACTCAGCAATATCCTTCTTCATACCAATCCACCATAAACGTTCCTTCAAATCCAAATACATCTTGGTGTTTCCGGGGTGTATCGAGTATGGTGAGTCATGAGCCTCCTGAAGTATTAACTTCCTGATCTCTGTGTTATTGGGCACATAAACACGGTCCACGAACCATAAGGTGTTGTGCTCATCCTCACGAAAACCTTTGGCCTTTCCTTCGCTCATTCTCTCTTTTATGTCAGCAACCTCTTTGTCATCCTTCTGAGCTTCTTGAATCTTTCCTAACAATGTAGATTGTACCTCCATTGTTGCAACAAAACCTCTAGGAACAATCTCCAATCGAAGTTCCCTGAGATCCTCTGCTAAATCCTTTGGCAATCCTGTGCTCACTAGGGTATTAGCATAACTCTTCCAGCTCAAGGCATCTGCTACGACATTGGCCTTGCCTGGATGATAGTGAAGCTTCATGTCATAATCCTTTATAAGCTCCAACCATCTCCTTTGCCTAAGGTTCAGCTCCTTCTGTGTGAAAATGTACTTCAAACTCTTATGATCCGTGTACACATCACAACGATTTCCAATAAGGTAATGCCTCCAGGTCTTCAACGCATGCACTACAAAAGCCAACTCCAAATCATGTGTGGCATAATTCACTTCGTGCGGTTTTAGTTGTCGCGAGGCATACGAAACAACTCTTCCGTACTGCATAAGCACACTTCCAAGTCCTAAGCGAGAGGCATCACAATACACTTGAAACTCCTTGCGTATATCCGGCAGAATCAACACTGGGGCTATAGTCAAACGTTTCTTTAACTCCTGAAAACTTGCTTCTCATTCTTCTATCCATTTAAATATGGTATCCTTCTTCAATAACTCCATCATTGGCTTCGCAATTTTGGAAAATTCTCAACGAATCTTCGATAGTATCCCACGAGTCCAAGAAAACTGCGGATCTCGCTAACTAAAGTGGGTGCCAACCATTCAGTGACTGACCGAACCTTGGTCGGATCTACTGCTACACCTTCTCCTGATATAACATGTCCAAGGAATCCAACTTCCTTCAGCCAAAACTCGCATTTGCCAAACTTGGCATACAACTAATGTTCCCTGAGTTTCTCGAGAACTAAGCGCAAATGCTCTTCGTGCTCCTCCTCGTTCTTCGAGTATGTCATTATATCATCAATGAACACCACAACGAACTTACCCAAATATTCCATGAACACTTTGTTCATCATGCTCATGAAGTAGGCAGGGGCGTTAGTCAGTGCAAACGACATGACCGCATATTCATACAAACTCTACCATGTGGTGAATGTTGTCTTTGGTATGTCCTTCTCTCGTATCTTCAGCTGGTGATATCCAGATCGCAGATCGATCTTTGAAAACACCTTAACTCCTTGCAGCTGGTCGAACAAATCATTGATCATCGACAGTGGGTATTTGTTCTTGGTCGTCACTTCATTTAACGCACGATAATCAACAACCATCCTTAGGGACTTATCCTTCTTCTCGACCAAAAGCACTGGGGCTCCCCATGGTGATGAGCTCCGTCGAATGTAACCTTTCTCCAATAACTCCTTGATCTGTTTCTTAATGTCCTCAAGATCATTTGTGGGCATCCGGTATGGTCTCTTCGATATAGGCCCGGTGCCTGGCAATAACTCTATCAAAAACTCGATGTCTCGATCGGGTGGCATGCCTGGTAACTCTTCTGGAAAAACATCCGGGTAATCCTTGACTACAGGCACTTCCTCCTGAACAACTCCCGTGAGGGTATTCACTTGACTACTTCTTGGCACATGCCTAGATACATACTTGATCCTTTTTCCCTACGGGGTGGTGAGACAAATTGACTTACTAACACAGTCAATGCTTCCTCCATACTTTGACATCCAGTCCATTCCTAATATCACATCCAATCCTTGTGACTCCAAGATTATTAGGTCAGACGAGAAAACATGGCTACCAATGGTTAAGGGTATCTGGTCGCACCATCGACTAGCCATATACTCTGCTCCAGGTTAACTTACTAACAGATGGGTCCTAAGGGTTTGGGTTGGTAGTTTAAACTTATCTTTCCCTTGATATGTATGAATGCGATGCACCAGTATCAAAAAGAACAAGGGCGGTAAAAGACTTAACCAAAAACTTACCAATAACCGCGTTTGGCTGCTCTTCAACCTCCTCCACATTGATGTGGTTCACTTGTCCTTTGTTGAATGGATTGGGCTTCTTTCCAGTGCTCCCATTGCCGTTTCCATTCTTTGCTTCAGGGAACTCCATGGCATAGTGTCCAGTCTTCCCGCACTTGAAACAAATAATGTGGCTTAGGTCTCTCTTCGCGGGTGTGGCTAGATTGGAGCGGTTCTGATTGCTGCTTGCCTCATTCCCATTCCCATTCCTTGGGCCAGTATGGTTATGGTTACTTCCTCCATTATGGGTGTGGCCTCCATGGTTATGAACAAGTCCTCCCGAGTTCGGGGTTAGGCGAGGCTTCTGCTAAGCTCCTGAATTATACCTTCCTTGTCCATACTTCCTCTTACGGCTCTCAATCTGCTGCTGCTTCCCTTCAATCATAAGAGCCTTATCTACCAACTCCTGGTAGTTGTTGAATGTTGCCACCATCAACTGCATGCTCATCTCATCATTTAGCCCTTCCATAAACTTCTCTTGCTTTGCGGCGTCTGTGGCCACATTATCAGGGGCATAACGAGATAACTTGCTAAACTCATCCTCGTACTGAGCTATAGTACGGTTCCCCTGGCGTAAGTTGCGAAACTCACGCTTCTTCATACTCATAGCTCCAGTTGAGACATGGGCTGTACGGAAAGCCTGTTGAAACTGATCCCATGTCACCGTGGCTATAGGGTAGGCGGCAGTGTAATTCTCCCACCATGAGGCTGCTGGTCCATCCAACTGATGTGCGGCAAAACGCACCTTCTTAGTATCGGTACATCCTGCAGTGGTTAACTCCCTTCCAATCCTACGAAGCCAATCATCTGCTACTATGGGCCCGGTGCTACTAGAAAACACCGGCGGCTGCAACCTTAGAAAACAGGCTAAGTTATCAACTGGTGGTGGTGGTGGTGGATTGTTGTTGTTGTTGTTGCCTTGGTTCTGAACTAACAACTGCATTAGGGTATTCTGCTGCTGGATCAACTGAGTGAGCTCCGGTGGGAAGGTAAATCCGGGGTCACGTCTCAGAGGCATCTGATGGGTTTTAGAGGGGAGAGATTAGAATAGAATGGGGTCTAATGAGAAAGCACTACCCATATGCACATGAGACAAACACAATCATTTCACTCAATCAATCAAGCAATGGCATACAATCGATCTAACTATCATTACAAAAGTGCTTGGACTATACTATTTACAAGGTGGAATACTACTACTGATGTGGTAGTCTACTAAAAATATTCTTCGGTTGAAGACTCCATGATGTCTGCTCCAGCTTCGTCTTCATAATCATCATCACTATTGTCGGGGTCCGAGTCGGTCTCATCGATGATGATGTAGTCCTCCGGGCGAATCTCATTGGGTTCTTCGTCTTCTCCTCCTGGTGTGGGGTCTCCCAGGAATACTCCTAGCTTCCTTTCCAGATCGTCATTCTTCTCCACTAGTACGACGATTTCCTCCTCATAATCTTCACGAGAAGCCTTGAGTTCTTCCTCCAGTTCCGTGATCCTTGTCGTCGCCTTCTTTAGATCTATCATTCCTGCGCACATCTGGTTCTCCTGGCGACGGATATGTTGGTTTAACTCCTGGATGAAAGCTGCAATTGATCTATCCTTCCTGGTGCTGATCATCTCCCAGTGCTCGTCTCGGCACCCACAAATCTGATAGATAGTATCCTTAAGCTCCTTATGATAAACTTCTCCAATGCATCCCATGGTGATGTGAGCTTCCATACTCTTTCCTAGACTCCAGGTTGGTGCAATGAAGGAAAACTCTATGGGCTTAGTGACTGGCATGAATGTCCTTCCTGGAACTTGAACTTGAATCATCCATCGCTCCTCTTCTGGTAAAGTGGCGTTGTAAGTCTCGGTGAAGCTTGGTATTCCAATGTTCAGGTACCTAGTGACTTCCTTCAAGTGTCGTCCAAAAGGTGCTTCTTCATCCGGTTGTGCAAACTTGTTCCTTGCGTCAGCCATCCTAAAGAGTAGAAAATGGAGATGAGTCAGAATGAGAAGAGAGTAGTGATCTAGGGCTTTTAGCTTAGTGGTCATGTCCTACACTCAGCGTGTGCTCTAATACCATCTTGTAGCAACCCGACCTCAAACAGTCAAGTCTCTGTGCTTCAGTGTCATCCCTGGATCGGTAATGCTGACACACACAATACTCGAGGATTTATAACAGAGTAGGAATGACACACTTATTACATCGAATGTCTCAAAAGAAAACTTATTACAATAAATATGGCTTAAAGCCATCTAATACGATAACAGCGGAAGGCTTGGAAGATAAAGTGAATCCATCAACTCCAACGGCATAGCTGAGCTGCACGGCAACAACCTAACGAACCTGACTCCTCATCTGAAAAGTCTGCAACATAATACGTTGCAGCCCGAAAACGGGTCAGCACATGGAATATGCTGGCAAAGTAACACAATACAGCAAGAACAAAATAATGCTATCACTACATTCATATTTGGCTGGTGGAAAGCTCTATGGTTACAGTTTTGCAAAAAGCCAAATTTTCCCTACAACAAAGGAATAGATTTTATTTAACTATCATGGTAGTTGAAACATCATTGAGATGGTTCCTCCAACTCAATCCCAATTAAAGTAATTAACAACCCAACAATATTAATTTAGAGTGATGAGATACTTATGATACTCCAAGTACTAGATACTCAAGATGTCCATAACCGGGGACACAGCTAACCATGATTAGTTTATACACTCTGCAGAGTTTTGTGCACTTTTCCCCACAAGACCCGATCTCCTCCGTTGGATTTCCCGCACTACATGGTGTTTGAGAAATGGATGACTGAGACACAGTCTTTTAGAAGCATTAACCCCTTACTCCGGGCAGACCATACCAAACCTACATCCCTCTACCTGCTGATCCACCTCTTCGGGAGCTTCACGCAACTTACTCAACTATGCTAGAGCCCATAATAGCTTGTGGTTGCACACGGAAGTTTCTAGCATGAAAATATCTCAGTTCCCTTTGAGCCTGGGTGGCGGACCATAGGATTATCACACGGGTACTCCGGGATATCCTAGGACAACACTGGATTCTCCAGGCACTACAACAAGAACCCCCCTTTAGCAACGCATCGATGTGTTGTCGTATGTCCATATAAGCGTTGGCAAGGTCTACACCAACGGATTTATATGTGTTGCCGTAGGTGGTGTTGCAAAGGTCTAGAACAACGTATATACATGCATTGGTAACCGTCGTGAATATGTGTTGGAAACCAACAACGTAAAGAGCTAGAGCGTAACAACATTTAATATGCGTTGCTGACGGGCCCAAAAAAAGAGCCTTGTAATGCCTAGAAGCATTGTCACATTGCTTGGACAATTAATGGTATTTTATATATCAACATTCTTATCTATTATGTCAATGCTGATAGTGCATAGGAGACACAAACATAGTAATCGAAGAGGTCATATATATTAAATCAACTCGGTTGCTTTACAAAGAACATAATACAAAGATTACAATATGTGAAACTATCTAGTAGTAGGATGATTCTCAACCTTGCAATCAACGTCTCAGACATCTAAAATATGATGTTTGAAACATTAACCCGAAAATGACATTCTAAAACATAATCTAAAACTATCTAGTAATAGCCACCTTCTCGATCTTGCAATCAACTTCTGAGCCATGCATCATCGATTTATCTTGACAATCTACAACAACAAAGGAATGAGAAACATAAGGTACCATCAAAGAAAATCAAGTTAATATACGAAGAGCAACATACAAAGGTTGAAGGCCATATGATGATTAATCTTGCTATATGACCAATAGTTATGTTTTGGTGGTCGGGTCCCCCCTGAGACTCCTATATTCGATGTGATGTGCGTGGCTGTTGTAGCCTCTTGAGACTGTTATGTTATGTTATGTGTTGTCTGTGTTGTGCAAACCTTGGATGCTTCCTGTGTGGCTTCATTAATTTAAAGCCGGACGCGCCTAGCGTCTTCGTTCCAAAAAAAGTAGTTATGTTTTGGTGGTCATATCAAACGAAGAATCGATTTCCAGTTCAACACCCTCAGTTTTCTTTGTATATTATAGGTTCGTACTTTGGAACGTAGCAAGAGCATTTTTCTTGTTTAGATTTCCCAAACTAAACAGGCAATATAATAAGCATTCATATTGAAAAAGTATGATCAATAATAAACGTTTGCTCAACCATGTTCCATTCCAAGCAATAGAGAAATGAGCATACCTTATCTTTATTTGCATGCTAGTTTAATGCTCGCACCTCCATATCATAGAGAAAGTTTCACTTCAGATACAATATTGTGCTTCGCTAAACACATTAGTTGAAGTTTTACTTCTCTGAACACCCAAGTCGAAGCAAGCGGTGGAACAGAATAAGCGTTCCATCGTCCAACATACGTCATTAGCTCTGAATTCTGATATATCATCATTTGAACACTTCTCAACAGTCCCAACCATAGCACTGAACTCTATAGACAGAGAAAATAGAGCCTTATGAATAGACCATCGATATGTTAGTTGACTTAATGAACACCTTACGAACAATATAATGAAGATACAGTGAGCTACATGCCCCAAAAATATGTGTGACAAATAGAGTATGCTTCATTGCAAACACAGATCTGTAGTTCCCAAAACAGTACATATAAATGCAGAGATTTAAAATTTTGCAGACGTACTTGAAGTTGAGAAAAACTAACTCACACAAAGCCAAATCAGGAAGCTCTATTTAATGTTAACAAGTGTGTTTTCTAGTGATTTTGATTTATATAGATGCTTGACAATAATACTAATCTGAATAGTGAATACATAAAAAAATCAGCATGAGTTTTTCAGTTACATTGCAGATTATGTCACTTAAATCACTTACAACAGTACAAGCCAATAGGATTCATGCAGTCGTACCTCTCTCTGCATAAGTAGCTCGCTGTGTATACCCTGAACTTTCTCCCAAAGATGAATATGCAAGAAAGTTTGG
Organism: Triticum aestivum; assembly: GCF_018294505.1. NCBI lineage: Eukaryota > Viridiplantae > Streptophyta > Magnoliopsida > Poales > Poaceae > Triticum > Triticum aestivum. The sequence continues at coordinate 149,338,413 of NC_057809.1, forward strand.
TCATGTACAGAATAATGGATTCAATCCATAAGCACTTGCACGCACATTTAAGTAGATCTGACAAAAACACCAACCAACAACCTTTAAATGTCTAACAACAATATAAATTCGTAATGATATACCTTAAGTTTAGAATTGACTCACATGAGTTGTCCCGCCAGGTTCGAAGACTCCGAGGATTAATGTCTCGTGGACGATGACACACAGCAAACACACTGTGTTAAGACCAATGTTGCGATGCTCCACCAAGTTCTCAAGCGCTAGACCGCTAGCAATAGCTGCTGCTATGATCTCATAACTCGGATGATGACGACCGAGTGCTGAACATGCAGAAAATGCATATGCGCAGGTCACGATCTGATTGATTCGTCGATCACAATAAGCCAACCATGACCATTCATGGGCTAGTGCCTCCTGGTTGGGATTCTCTAATTTGGTGCTAGTTCAGTAACATATAGGCTAACGAGTAATTAGATGCGATTAGACAGCCATTAGCGTGTACATACGGTCTAAGTACCTACTGAAATTTGTTGACGGGGGTCGAGCGACTAGCAGGGGTCTCCAGCCCCTGCTCGCCCCTCCCTGTCTCTGCCCATGGAGCACAGAGGGATAGACCATAGAGTGTTGTGACCACTTGCGGAGCCACGGCAAGGCCGATTGGGCCGTGGCCCGCCCAACGCTGGAACAGAAAAATAAATTTATACTAGCCCAACCCACAACGCCTCTGACACAGCAGTACAACAAGCAGCTGCCCACTGAAACTGGCTCAGGTCGCACGTGCGTTGCTACTTTCCAAATACAGCCGCAGACTCATAGCCGCCGGCCACCGACCACCACGGCAACACACATATCAGTCGCGGACTAATGAGGCCACAACCCGCAGCTAGCAATGGCCAGCCGGTGAGGCAACTACCTAGTTGGTCAGGTCCTTCCCCCATTTCTTTGAGTCCATGCAAACTGTGTTCATCTCAGAATTTGTTTAGTACCTGAATCAGCCTGAATCTCTGCAAGCTGCAGAGTCAAATATCTTTGAATTATTCCCAAACGAGTTCCCCTAAATTTTCTTAGGAAATACTTTTGATTTTCCCGAAATTTCTTCTCCCTAGCATAAATTAATACATTGAAATCATGATGTTTACAATCTACAATTAAAAAAATTGTGTTGCCATGTAGCTTGGCTCCCCCAGCCTTTTCTTCGTAGCTCTGCCACTGGTCGTGACTGCTGGTGCAAGCCAGCACCCACAAAGGTGGATCAGGTGAGTGAGATAGTGTTAATCATTGTCGTAATGTTCGACAAAGAATAGCTATGCCACACAAAGTACCACAGAGGGTAAGAGCATAGGGGAAGTGTGCGGAAGTGCCTTACTGAACCATATCAACATCAGAGTCGAGGTAGGCAAGGTGGAGCAGCACCATCGAGACTAACCAGTAGCCGCGCGTGGAGACATTGGGTTATTGGGTCGAGGGAAGCAGCTGTGACAATGACCCGTGGTGCCTAGGGTTTCTCCGGGGGCTCGCAGAGGTCTGCAGGACACCGCGATGATGGCAGATCAAAGGAGAGCAATGAAGGGGAGATGAGCCGATGAGCGGTGGTGAAGGGGAGTGCTGAATCTTCCTGGAATCGGAGGCGGCGGCGATGGTGTTATGGCAGAGCTCGCGTGAGAGAGAGAGATGAATCCGGGGAGAGGGTTGGAGGGGAGATAAGATTTGGGTTCTTTTTTCTGCTTCGTTGCGGGATATTTGGACGGGGGAGGTAGAGGTGGGGGCAGGGAGGTTAGGGCATCTCCAGCCGCGCCCTCAACAGGCCCCCCAGGCCACTTTTTCGGCGCCGGCGCCGAAAAAATGGCCCAGTCGCACCCCCAGGACGCCAAAAATCGCCGGTTCGGACCTTTTTTCTGCCCGGCGGTCACAGGCCGAACCCGGCGCGCTGGGGAGCCGTTGGGGGCTCCGGCGCTAGGGAAAAGCACGCCTGGCCCACACCGACAGGGGAAAAGTCAAGGTTTTCTTCCCCCGACTCGTGTCGCACCCCCCGCGCCCTCGGCCACCACTAGCTATATCCCGGCGACGGCCGCCGCCCTACTCCGCTAGATAGCCATTCCCCGCCGGAAAATAGCAGCGCTTCACCGCGGCAGCCCCTCCCACAGCAGCTGGGCGTTTCCGACCGTCGTTTCCGGCCGCGGAGGCGCGGTTTAACAGCGGGTACACGCCCACCGAGCGCAAGGTGTTCGGCGTTTTGCCTGTCTCGGCGATGAACTCGGATGAGGAGGAAGAGCTCGCCGCGTTGCTGGAGGAGAAAACCGCGGCCGACGTCTAGGAAGAAGAGCATCTGATGGTGCTCGCTGCCCTCGCCCAGCTGCTGGCGAGCAATGAAAAGCCGCGGCGAGGTGGCTCGGCGCCGGGGCGGGCGAAAGCAAAGAACCGGCATCGTCTGCAAGGCTACTGCATGCTCTACTCCGACTACTTCGCCGATGCTCCACTTCATGGCGAGAGAACATTTCTGCGCCGTTATCGGATGAGCCGAAAGCTCTTCCTCAGGATTGTGAATTCCATCCGGGAGTTCGACAACTACTTCAAGTGCAAGATGGATTGCACTGGCGCTCTTGGATTCACCTCCATCCAGAAGTGCACGACAGCGATGAGGATGCTTGCATATGGAGCTCCCAGTGATTCACTCGACGACTATGGGCGCATGGCCGAGTCCACTATCATAGAGTGTTTCTACAAGTTCTGTCGGGCAGTGATGGCAGTGTCTGGGCCACAATACTTGAGAACACCCAATGCGGAAGACACCGCTCGGATCCTAGCCCAGAATGCAGCAAGAGGATTTCCTGGGATGGTTGGAAGCATCGACTCCATGCATTGGAAATGGAAGAACTGCCCATTTGGTTGGCAGGGGATGTACAAAGGCGCCAAAGGCGGTTGCAGTGTGGTGCTTGAGTCGGTAGCCACACAGGACCTCTGGATTTGGCACTCCTTCTTTGGTATGCCAGGAACTCACAATGACATCAACGTGCTGCAGTGCTCTCCTGTTTTTGCCAAGCTCGTTGAGGGCCATTCTCCTCCGGTGAACTTCAAGATCAATGGGCACCAATACAACAAGGGGTACTATCTAGCTGACGGCATCTATCCGAGATGGTCGACATTTATGAAGACGATCCCAAACCCTGTGGCAGGAGGCAAGAATGCCTGGTTTGTGAAGCTTCAGGAGGCTTGCAGGAAGGATGTCGAGCGGGCATTTGGTGTGCTCCAATCTTGATTCGCTGTTGTTCAGTACCCCGCTCAGACCTGGTCGAAAGATCAAATGTGGGAGATCATGACTTGCTGTGTCATCTTGCACAACATGATCATCGAGAGCGAGCAAGATGACCTAGTGTTTGACACTGAACCATACTATAGGCAGGGTCCTCTAGCCGAAGTTGATCACCAGCTAGCGGCAACTTGGACTGCCTATCTCAATATGCGTCAGGAGATCCAAGACCCATAGGTGCATCATCAACTGCAGAAAGATCTGATTGAGCACCTATGGAGGCTCAAGGGAGACGCCGCGTGATGAAATACGAGTTTTTATTTGTTGAACTATATAATTTGTATTGAACTATTTGTTGTTGTAGTATTTTGTTGAAGTATTTGATTTTTCTGTGATGAAATATGTGATAAGAAATAATTGTGTTGATAATTGGACGCCGAGACACGGCGAAACCACACCGAATATGGGCCTATTCTCGCCCATATGGGTCATTTATTCGCCAAAATTGGGCTGCAAAGTGGGCCAATTTCGGCGCCTGGGGGCGACGACTGGGCGCAAAACCGCCCCCAGCGCCGAGTGTATCACTGGCTCGCCCCCAGGGGGCGATTTTTATGCGTCCTGGGGGGCCAACGGCTAGAGATGCCCTTATCCCTTCATAGGGGAGATGGGAGGTTTATTTAACTCAACAACACATGTTGTATTTCGTTGCTACATATGCGTTGGGATAGGAGGGTTCTTGTTGTAGTGAGGTGCCCAACAAACAATCCACCCAGATGTGTATTCAAGTTGCCAACTTAAGTTGAACCATTAATTAACAATCTCACAACTGTCATGGATTTCACTCACCCAAACCACATCTACGAGCATAGCATAGCAATATAAGCAACACGTAGAAGTAACTCCCAAGGGTTTGATAATAAAAGGGCAATAGGTTCTACCTCATCAACTACTTCCCAACCCACATGTTAAATCACAACCTAACCATGCAATGTTTGAGGATTGGAACTAATGCATAAAAAATGGGTGATAAAGGGGTATGATCAAAGTGTTACTTGCCTTGCCGATGATACGCAAAACCTAGGGATTCATAGTAGCACGCTTCGCACTCCGGATGTTCTATCGCAAACAAACAATAGCATACATAAGTAATCAAGCAAAGAAACACGGATAAACTCGAATAAGAAGATCTAACCAGAAAGTTCAACTTAAGAACTCCGGTTTGCAAAAAGAATCAAATCAAACGGAGCAACGAAACTCAGACTGCGAAAGAAACAAGACCCGTTTACTAATCTGGACTAAGGTCAAATTTTACATTAGGAAAAGCTTGTTCAAGCTGGTTAAATGGAAAGAGGATTTCGATACAAAGATCTAGGCGCTTGAATCGCCTGATTCCGACAAACGAGCGAAAAGATAAACTAAAACGAAAATCGGATCAGAAATCGCGATTGAAAATAATCGCGGAAAAATCCGAGAAAAAGGAAACTGACGAACAGGCTAACGAACAAGCATTCGTTGTCTGTTACTAATGAGTGAACTCCGTTAGTTAAAACGAACGTACGGACAAACGTCCGCAAAGTAACTAAACCGCGAAAAACCGGTGAACCGATATATAAAAAAACTAAGGTTTCTAAAAAAACCGAACTGGAGTTTTTTTTTTAAAAAACCGAATGGTTCTACCTCCGGCGAGGTCCGACGCGGCGGGTGGCTCCGGCGAGTGGCGGGGCAACGCGGGGCGGTGGCGACGAGGGCAAGCGGCGGCTCCAGTGAGGGGCGGCGGCGGCGCGGCAGCAAGGCGGAGCGGCGGCGCGGCGGGGTGCGGCGGCTTGCGGGGGCGGGCGGCTCGGGGCTCTAAGGGGGCGGGGGCGACGGCTTATAAGGAAGGGGCGGGGCGACGCGGCTTGGAGGAGGAGGCAAGGCGCGGGAGCGGAGTCCCGGCCGGACTCCGGTCGGGCGGCGGCGCGGGGAGTGGGCCGGCGGCTGGGCTTCGGCCCAGTTGGCCACTGCGCGTTTTTTTAAATAATTCCGCCGAAACTAAAAAAATCCTAGAAAATAAAATAAAAATCTAAAAATGCCTAAAATTCACCGTCTAAATAAAAATATTTAGAACAGGATGAACATTTTCTTGGCCCTAAAATGCAACTTTGAAAAACGTGCAATTTTTCTAATCAAATAAAATAGCAATAAACTCCAAATAAAATCAAATTTTGATTTTAATATTTTACCTCCAATATTTCATTTATTTTGGAGAAGTCATATTATCTCCTCTCATATATTTTAATATGAAATATTTTTGGAGAGAGAAATAATTAAAACCAAAAATCCTCGTTTCGATATTTGGTAAAACCCAAATAGGAAAACAGGGAAATCCCCAACTCTCTCCGAGGGTCCTGGAGTTGCTTAGGATTTCGAGGATTGCAAAACGAAATGCAATAAAATATGATATGCATGAATGATCTATGTATTACATTCCAAATTGAAAATTTGGGATGTTACACTCCTGGTAGCTATTGAAATTTGCCACCATCAACTGCATGCTCAGCTCATCATTCAGTCCTTCTAGGAACTTCTCCTACTTAGCTGCATCTGTAGCGACGTCATCTGGGGCATAACGTGCTAGCTTACTAAAGTCATCAACGTACTGGCCAACTGTGCATCCTCCTTGGCATAAGTTGTGAAACTCACGCTTCTTCATTGCCATGGCTCCTGTTGGTACATGGGTAGTGAGAAAGGCCTGCTGGAACTGGTCCCATGTAACAGTGGCTATAGGATAGGTGACAGTGTAATTCTCCCACCATGAGGCTACTGGTCCATTCAATTGGTGTGCGGCAAAACACACTTTCTCAACATATGTGCACCCTGCAGTGGTTAACTTTCCTGCAATCCTGTGGAGCCAATCATCTGCAACTATTGGCTCGGTGCTACTGAGAAACACCGGTGGCTGCAACCTCAGAAAATGGGCTAAGTTGTCAACTGGGGGTGGTGGTGGGTTGTTGTTGTTGTTGTTGCCTTGGTTTTGAACTAACAACTGCATCAAGGTATTCTGCTGCTAGATCAACTGAGTGAGCTCCGGTGGAAAGGTAAATCCGGGGTCACGCCTCGGAGGCATCTGAGGGTTTAGAGGGAAGAGAATAGAATAGAATGAGGTCTAGTGAGAAAACACTACTTATATGCACATGAGATAAACACAATCATATCACTCAATCAATCAAGCAAGAACATACAATTGGTCTAGAACTATCGTTACAAAAGTGCTCGGACTATACTATATACATGGTGGACTACTACTATTGATATGGTGGTCGGCTAGAAATATTGATCGGTCGAAGACTCCATGATATCTGCTCCAGCTTCATCAACATAGTCATCATCGCTATCGTCGAGGTCCGACTCGGTGTCGTCGATGATGATGTAGTCTTCAGAACGAATCTCCTTGGGTTCATCGTCTTCTCCTCCTGGCGCGGGGTCTCCCATGAATACTCCCAGCTTCCTTGTCAGGTCGTCATTCTTCTCCACTAGTATTACGATTTCCTCCTCATAATCTTCGCAAGTAGTCTTGAGTTCTTCCTCCAGCTCCGTGATCCTTGTCATTGCCTTCTTCAGATCTATCATGCTTGCGCACATCTGATTCTCCTGGCGGCGAATATGTTGGTTTAACTCCTGGATGAAAGCTGCAATGGATCTATCCTTCCTGGTGAGCTGATCATCTCCCATTGCTCATCTCGGCGCCCACAAATCTGGTAGATAGTATCCTTAAGTTCCTTATGGTAAACTTCTCCAATGCGTCCCATGGTGATGTGGGCTGACATACTCTTTCCTAGACTCCAGGTTGGTGCATTAAAGGAAAAATCTATGGGCTTAGTGACTGGCGTAAATGTCCTTCCTGGAACTTGAACTTGAATCATCCATCGCTCCTCTTCTGGTAAAGTGGCGTTGTAAGTTCCGGTGAAGCTTGGTATTCCAATGTTCAGATACTTAGTGACTTCCTTCAAGTGTCGTCCAAAAGGTGCTTCTTCATCCGGTTGTGCAAACTTGTTCCTTGCGTCCACCATCCTAAAGAATAGAAAATGGAGAGGAGTCAGAAATGAGGAGAGACTAGTGGTCTAGGGCTTTAGCTTAGTGGTCGTGTCCTACAGTCAGTGTGTGCTCTGATACCATCTTGTAGCGACCAGACCTCAAACGGTCTGATCTCGGTGCATCAGTATCATCCCTGGATCGGTAATGCTGACACGCACAGTACTTGAGGATTTATAACAGAGTAGCAATCACACACTTATTACATCGAATGTCTCAAAAAAGAACTTATTACAATAAATATGGTTTAAGGCCATCTAAAATGATAACATCGGAAGGCTTGGAAGATAAAGTGAGTCCATCAACTCCAACGGCATCACTGAGTGAAAGACCACGACCTAAGGCACCTTACTCGTCGTCTGAAAAGTCTGCAACATAATACGTTGCAGCCCGAAACGGGTTAGCACATGAAATATGCTGGTAATGTAACACAAGAGAGTAATGAACAGAATAATGCTTTCACTATATGCATATATGGCTGGTGGAGGCTGTAGGGTTAATGTTTTGCGAAAAGCCAATTTTTCCCTACTGCAAAAGAATGTATTTTATTTAACTACAAAGTTGTTTGAAAACATTAAGAATGGTAAACCCCATCTCAATCCTAATTAAAAGTAATTAATTACCCAATCAAATTATATTTAAGAGTGATGAGATCCACAAGATAATCCAAAAACTAGATACTCAAGATGTCCATAACCGGGGAGACGGCTAACCATGATTAGTTTGTACACTCTGCAGAGGTTTGTACACTTTTCCCCACAAGACTCGATCTCCTCCGTTGGATTTCTCGCACTACATGATATTTAAGAAACGGATGACCGAGACACAGTCTTTCCGAAGAGGTCTCCTTAACCGATAGATAGTCCGGTACACCTACAACCCCCTACATCTGCTAGCCCATCATGGAAAGGTTTCCCACAACTTACTCAACTATGCTAGAGCCCATAATGGCATGTGGCTGAACACGGAAGTTTCCAGCATGAATAATCTTATGATCCCTTTGAGCCTGGGTGGCAGTCCATAGGAAAATCACATGATACCCCGAGATTTCCAAAAATATAGGCAATCACTGGGTTCCCCAGGTGCCTCAATCCACCCAGATGTGTATTAAAGTTGCCACCTTAATTTAACCATTAATTAAAAACTCACATCTGTCATGGAGACACTCAAACCCAAACCACGTCTACCAACATAGCATAGCAATATAAGCAACCTAGAAGTAACTCCCAGGGTTTGATAATAAAACAGGTGAATAGGTTCTACCTCATCTACTTCCCAACCCATAATTTATTCAGGTCCTAACCTGTTGACATAGATTTTGACCAAGATAAAATAAAATCCATGACCCACATAAAATATATATTCAAAACGGCAAAAATCTGTTTTATAATGAGAAGAATCACTTAAAAATGTAATCAACCGCTCAAATCGATGACCGACAAAAATAGGCATATTATATGTTCAAACGTTGATAATGCACACATTTTAAACCGACAATTATAAAATATGGCAAAACAAATAAACATCAAGTTTTTGTCCTAAGGGAATTACAGAGGATAGACGACTTATGTACATATATACCGTCACCGACGATAGAATTCTAATGTTACAACAAAACCACGGAGTCAAAGACGACACCGGTGCCGGCGAAATATAACACGTACAAGTGCGACTCCACCGAAATATCATTGTGTAACTAAATGAATACCATTGATTCATTGGGTAACAATGCATACGTACAGACATGTATAAGCTGTGCGTACATGAGATAACTTGTATGGCCAGACACGTACTGGATTCCTTCCTCATGCATAGACAGGCATGCATGTGTATTAGGCGCAATGGGCCCAAGCCCAACCATGCTATACGCCTCAATTAAAAAAGATCATGTCTGCGAAGTAACTGGCTGATGGAACCTTGCCGGTTAATTAGTGATTAAAGAAATAGAAAACAAAAGGGAAAGGAGCAGCCCCACTCCCATGATCCCACGATAAAAGAGCGTGGGCGTGCTCCCATGCCTTGCACGATGGCGACGTGCATGTTAAACACTCCACGCGCACCGCAACCTCCAAGGCACCAGCGTTGCACTCGCACGCTCCCATATCAATACCAGATCACTCGAATGCTCTAGGGTCAGCCCTGAGTTCGTTCCTCTCCCCTGCTAAAAATCACACATACATAGTAAAGGAGCACAGAAAGAAAGAAGGAGGAGGCAGGCATTGTGCTTGCCGAAAGCTTGAAGGTGAGATCTATGGTTCTCCTCTAGCCCCTAGTTTGGCCATTATGATACAGACTAGGGAGCTTTCTTCTTCCTCCCTCCCTAAAACTCTAGTCTTTGGTTCGACCATCATGGTTCAAATCAAGGAGCATATTTCATCTCCCAAAAAATTCTTGCCCTTAGTCCGGCCACTGCAGTACATGCTAAGGTGCATGGTTTAATCTATTTTAAAATTTTGTCTTTGGTTTGGCCATTTTGGTACAGACTAAAGAGTATGTCGCATCCATCCTAAAATTTTGTCCTTGGTTCGGCCATCACGGTACAAACCGAGGAGCATGTTATATCTACCCCACACTTTCACCTTCGGCTCGGCCATCGCGGTACGTGTCAAGGAGCATGCATGGTTCTTGTAAGCACGTTTTTTTTAAATGTTGCATGCGCTTCATCCTATTGATCCCCGTCTTGGTTCGGTCCCTTTAGCGATACAAGCCAAGACAAACGCCTCATTCCTTGGTTTGGTCTCTATACATGGATACGAATCAAAAGAGTGTCATAGGTGTGAAAACCTCATAAAAATTAACTTAATTTGGTCATCATAAAAAATGGATATGACTAAGTTGGAATGAAATTATGAACGCACTAAACTGAACTCATGATAATCTCTTGTTTGATTGCGCTACGGGCATTATGTGTCACGCTAATTACAATACAAACAAGAGCATAAAAATATATTCCCTCACTTGGTTATGCTGCACGCGAGCATTATCTTAATGCCACGCGGTGTTAGTAGTAATACGAGCAGGGCAAAACTTAATTAAAAAATGTGTTCATGTTACACACCCAAAAACCAAAATTATGTAAGACGGATTATAAAACATGTTGCAACATAGAAACCAGCCTTACTTGGTTACGCTACACGCGGGCATTATCTTAATGCTACGCAGTGTTAGTAGTAATACAAGTGAGAAAAAATTAAACAAAATATTTAGGCCACATATTTGGTCCAAAGTCAAATAAAATATGGCATGAAATGCTCCAATGCTATAAGAGCCTAAACTATTAGCATCGTCACAAATGGATATCACAAATTCACTTTACTTGGATTATGCTACACACTAGCGCCAATGAAATAACGCTATATGGAGTTAGTGCTAATACCATGTGAGGTACAAACATAAACAAAAATGATAGATGTCATACGACTCATGCAACACCATAATTGCTCTACAAACCTTTGCTTGGTTACGCTGTACGCGGGCATTATCTTAGTGCCACGCGGTGTTAGTAGTAATACAGGTAAATCAGAACTTAATAAAAATAAGTTCACTCCACATCCACATATGCATACAAAATTCATGCAAAATACATGATAAGGCATATTTCATGTAGCCCACATAGGCTTTAAACAAATAAAAAATATCATAAACAAACTCCATTCGGGTCAAGCTATACATGTGTGTCATATCATTGCACCGCGTGGTTAGTTTGGATACCGTGTGAAGTCAAAGTCAACAAAATATGGCACATACCATATGCACCATAAAAAACATCAAAACTGTATCAGAAAGATTCAATCCATTACACTTCAAGCGGGCACCATACCAGTGCTACGCAATGATGGTAGTAATGTGATGATGCAAAACTTATTAAAATTGGCATGTCATATATATACATGCCACCAACCAAATATATCATGCAAAATTCCTAAAGGAAATTACATACCCATATCCTATGTGCCAAATGTAGGATTAAATTATGCCTAGACAAAATCAATCTCCATTCTGCATATAAATGATATTGAACACGAACAAATTGTTGCATCTTCCCAAACATCACACATGAAATCGTGGAGGAGTATTTGCATGAAACCAAACTTCAAGTCCACCAAGAAGGAGTTCATCGTCGACCGCGAGGAGGATCTCTCTTGTAGCATATTGTAATAGGCATGTGATGTAATCCTATGTAATAGAAATGTTGGAATTCTTAATCAGGGGTTTTCTCCTCAGAGATGTAATTAACAGAATTTTTATGTAAATGTAAGAGTTCTGGAAATAAAGTACCTGCAATGTTTGATTCTATTTTTATTTTATGCATTTAAATTTTACTCTGTATCAATGACGTGGACGCGTGTCTCACGCCCGCCATCTTCCCGTCATCATAACCATGCAATTGTTTGAGGGTTGATCTAATGCAATAAAAACTGGGTAGTAAAGAGGTATGATCAAAGTGTTACTTTCCTTGCTGATGATCCGTGAAACCTAGGGACTCGTAGTAGCACGCTTCGGACTCCGAGTACTCTATCACAATCAAACAAGCATACGATAAGCAATCAAGCAAGGGACAAGGGTAAAACTCAAATAATAAGATCTAATCAGAAAGTTCAACTTAAGAACTCTGGTTTGCAAAAAGAATCAAATCAAGCGGAGCAACGAAACTCAAACTGCGAAAGAAACAAGCTTCGTTTACTAATCTGGACTAAAGTCAAATTTTACAGTAGCAAAAACTTGTTTAAGTTGGTTAAACAGAAAGAGGGCCTCGAGATGAAACTCTAGGCACTTGAATCGCCTGATTCCGATAAACGAGCGAAAAGAAAAACTAAAACGAAAATCGGATCAGAAATCGCGATCGGAAATAATCGCGAAAAAATCCGAGAAAAAAGAAAAACTGACGAACAGGCTAACGAACGAACGTTCGCTATCTGCGGCTAAACGGTGAAAACCGTTCGTTAAAATGAACGTTCGGACGAATGTCCGCTAAATAACTAAAACGAAAAAAAACGACCTACAAATAAAAAAACGGGATCTAGGGTTTCGAAAAAAACGATCGGTTTTCTCGCGAAAACCGAGGCGGCGACGGCTACCTCCAGCGGTTTGGGCGAGACGGCGGCGGCTCCGGCGGGTCGGGCGGGACAGCGGCGGCGGCGGACGGCTCCGGCGGGGTTGGGTGGCGGTGGGTGGCGGCGCGGGGCGGCGGTGCGGCGACGGTGGCTAGGGTTTGGGGCGCGGGTGGGCTGGCGGTGGCGGCTCGGGCTGCGGCTTTTAAAGCCCCCTGGGCGGAGGAATCCAGCTCGGGTACGGCCCGTAGGTCGGTTGACCTTTTTTTTCGAAATTATTCTGCATAGAAAAACAAACAAAAGAAATACTAAACGGACTCCAAAAATTCCGAAATAAAGTTTCCTAGTCCCCTAAAAATATGATGGACAAGGTGAACATTTATTTGGGCCTAAAATGCAATTTTGAAAAACGCGTATTTTTCCTAATTCAAATAAAATAGCAATAAAACTCCAAAAAAATCTTATTTGATTTTTATATTAAATCTCCAATATTTCCTTATTTTGAGGAAGTCATTTTATCCTCTCTCTTTTATTTTTATAAAAGAAATATTCGAAGATAAAATTATAAAATCAAACGATCCTCTTTTCAAAATTCGAGAAAAACTCAAATATGAAAATAATAAAATCCCCAACTCTCTCCGTAGGTCCTTGAGTTGCGTAGAATTTCTAGGATCAAGCCAAAATGCAATAAAATATGATATGCAATGATGATCTAATGTATACCATTCCAAATTGAAAATTTGGGATGTTACAAAAATATAATTTTTGATGTGAAATGCTGCCTAGCATGTGTATCATGTAATCTCTTCAACGGTATAATCATTGAGGAATGATGAAGTAACAATATCAACATAAATATCCATGAATATGAGAAACATAATCATTACTTTTTCAAAATATACGGTCCTTAACGAATGTTACCCCCCCTCATTTTATCATGTTAGCATGACATGACTCCGCCTTCACCGCATAAATATAAATCATGAGGACCAAGGTGTTAAACCAAGCAATTGACTCCTACTTCTAACACGCCTCAGCATTTTCAACTCCCACGCAATACATGAGCGTGATCCATGAACATAGCACTAGGTGGAATAAAATGCGGTGGTAGGGATCAATAAGGAGAAGCCAAAAGGGGAGAAAGTCTCGCATCAACTAGGCGGATCAACGGGCTATGAAGATGCCCATCAATTGATATCAATGCGAGGATTAGGGATTAACATGCAAGGGATGCACTAAGATCTATAAGTGTATGAAAACTCGACAGAAACTAAGTAGGTGTGTGTGATAACCTAGAAGTATAGGGGAACATTTGTATCCTTTTTCGATAAATAAAAGTGTCGAACCCAACGAGGAGCTAAAGGTAAAATTTATATTCTCTTCAAGTTCTATCGACCACCGATACAACTCTACGCACACTTAATGTTCGTTTTACCTAGAACAAGAATAAAACAACTACGTATGTGTAATAGGATAAATTTTCAAGGATAAAACTAGAAGTACTTAGAGAGAATAAAACTACGAGTAATTTGCAAGATAATAAAAGTTCGTTATTTAGTAGAAAGCATTTTTGTAACACAATAGAAGGATTTGTCCCTAGGCAATTGATAACTAGACCGGTAATTGATAGAGCATTTCCTCGTATAATCTTTTTAGCTTTTTTGCATCACATTGTAATCATGTTTTTATATTATTTACTTGAGAAATATCCAGATGTCCCCATTATGCTACATTTATAACACTCCTTCATGTTTTGCAGAAAAGGGCGAAAAGGCCCAAAATCCTTCTATAATGGAGAGTTTCAAGAAGTTGTGGTTACTGTAATTTATGGAGATACCCGAGCATGAAGAAAAGAAGTAATTAGAGGGGCCAAACTAAAGAAGAGGACCGACTTGTGCAGAAAGAAGAAAAGGAGAGGGGCCAAATTGCAAAGGGGAAGATCAGCCGTGAGGGGTCAAAAACTCAAAATCCCTAGTTCATCCTCGATCTCCTTTGGGCTTTGGCACATGTCTCTTATCCCTCGCCAGTTCTTCTTCCACCTCCGATCGTCGCCGCGGCTCCACCGGTCCACAACGCCGTTGCATGACCACCTCGCGCCACTACACCATCCATCAGCGCCATCCATCCGCCAGCACCACCATCGCCTCTAGCCACCACTCCATCACCCTTCCACCAGCACCACCCATCCACCATCCACCATCTTCACCGACACCCACCAGTACCCACCTCTCGCGCCCCTGCTGCTGCTCTTCTAGTTGCTACCCTTCTCCAAGCTCACCTTCTCTCTAAATCCCTACTGCTGCTGCTCTTCTACTTTCCCCTACCTCGCTGATGTTCTGCTTCCTCACCTCCGCGCGAGAGTGCCCCTGCTGCCGTCCTTCTTCTGCTTCACCTGATGTTGTATCTCTCTATCCCCCACATCTTTGTTGTTGCCCCTGCTTAACCCTCCACGCTACTGCTGCTCCTTCTCCATCTCCCAACTGCATGCTGCGCCTCTTCTGAAGACTTCTCTGAACCCCCCTGTTGTTGCTTCTGTTCTTTACCTCCACTATGGTTTTACTCAATATCCTTTTGGTATTATTGTTTAGCATAAAATAAAAACTAAAGTAACTAAGCTTGTCACCAAAGAGAATGCAGATAAGCAAAAGGGAGATCCAGATTTTACTCAATATCCTTTTGGTATTATTGTTTTACTTAAGAAAGTAAACACTGACACAAGCACACAAAAATGACAAAAGGGAAACAACAATACTAGAAACACAAATATTTATCTAAATGTAACAGAGAGAAGAAACAAGTATGTAGGACAAAAAAAATGTATCACATCACAAACACTTATAACACCAGTACTAGAGGTGACATAGGAACTACAACTTGAGCACGCTTATGCAACAAGTGCGGTACATAGGTGACGTACTCACAGGCACAAGTCAAGAAACAAACACAGAGGGGAACACACACATGCATGGATACACATATAGGATAGTAGATTACTAATTCACATAGCAAGATTTCATTGATCAATAATTTCCCACGACATATAGGTGTGAACTAGTCAGATCATACATATCAAGCATTACATTTTACTAATACTAAAAAGAACCAGCAGGTTGCCAACATTTAAAATCTGAACCTTACAAAGTTTAACACATCTCAGCTTAGAGAAAATTCAGAGAGAGAGAGAGAGAGAGAGGAGCGGGATGTTTTGCTTCTCTTCCTTACCTCCATGTCGAGCGATTTTGTTTGGCTATAGACTAGGTTTTGCTTCTTTTCTATTTTGTGTTATATATATGTGATATATCTCTAACCCCTAACCTCTATTCTTGTTATTTTCTCTTTATTTTCTTGTTCATTTTGCCAGTTGCATTATCCTCTTGGATATGGCTTACTATTCAGATCATAATGCACATGCAAGCAATTCTACAAACAACACGGATAGTGTTCAAGAACTGATAAGTAAGATTTCCCATCAATTAGATGAATTTGCTCGACAACGAGGTATAGTTTTTGAGGATAGGCCTAGTTGTTATGATCCTTATTCAAGAGGCAATCCTTATGTTGCTCCTAGTTGTTATTCTCACCCTCCAGATTGTTTTGGTATGAGCTTTGCTTAGCAGCATGTCTCATACCAAAACAATTACTCACATGGGTGGTCTGAGAACCACAATATGTCATATAGGAACAACAACTCTGAGATCTCATCATTTACTTCTAGTAATAATATGCTGGGATTTAGGAATGAAGAGGAGAGCCACAATTATGCACCCCAACAATTTTATTCTGCTCCTATTCATATACCTCAGCACCAGGAAATGTTGTCAATGGAGTTAAATGGTCCTCCATTTGGTCAATCAACACCTTCAACACAAGTGCCCACACAAGATGATTTTGATGATATAGACAAGCTCACATTGCTTAGTCTCGAGTTCACTTGGAGTGCCGAAGATGATCCTATTAGGAAGGTGATACTAGAGGAAATGAAGAAGATTAAGAGTGGAAAAGAGCTAGTGGAAGAAGTAAGGAAGATTGAGAAGAACATCAACACTGGCAGTACTATTTCATCACAACTTGAGCTGAGTATTTCTGGGATATCCCTTGATACATGTGAGGTTCCAATGCCTTCACATTCAGCTAAGCAAGATAGTGAGAGCCCAAAGGAAGAAAGACCTCATATTGAAGAAGAAATCATTGGTGCGCGTTGGTCCTAAACAAATGGTTTTTAACCCCTTTCCGCGACGGTATTTGGAACCGTCGCCAAGTGAGTATGTGCGATGGGGTGTATTTTCCACACGACCCAGAAATCGTCGGGGATAGGCCCTCTTGGGATCCAGGCTGGGGCCGTGTGCGATCGGGCGAGGCATCAAAACCAATCATTTCCGTAGGTATGTACATCCCACGCGGTAATCCGAGAAAATCATTTCCGTAGGTATGTACATCCCACACGGTGAATCCCGGAAAAACATTTCCGTTCGTATGTATATCACACACAGTCAATCCAAGGAATATGTTTCCGTTCTTATGTACATCCCACACAGTCAATCCAGGGAAAACGTTTCCATTTGGACGTATATCCCACACAGTTTTATGTGTAGGCTCGTGTCTGAAAGGTGTAACTATCACACACGGTCTTTCTTGGTTAACTATTTGCTTTTATCAACTATATCACACACGATTTGATGAAGAAAATTGTGTGGCATTGGGCTATCCATCGCAAGCGCTTTTGCTGCTAGAACCATTTGCAAAGATCGATGACACATTTAGCAGGTTTATTAGTTTACAATTAATAATTCCAGTATTACGTAAATTCACATTTCATATCGAACAGTTGTTTGCCAATTTCATATCAGGCACATAAATATATTATAACATCACAGTACGGTAGCTACATGAAAACATCACAGTACAACATATAGCTAGTTCAACTTCATAAGAACAATATATCCATTTCCCTAATCGACATCATCCAGACTCGTCTTATCCACCTCTGCTTTCAGTTCAGTAAGAACCCGTTTTGCACGGGCCAACTGGGAAAGTGCCTCCTCCTTCGCCAACACCATCTTAGCAAAGTCTGATTTAAAAAAATCTGAGCTCATTCTCCACCTTTAACTTTTTATCTCGCATCTTGAAATATGCTTCAGCGTTGATAAGACTTTCTCTAAGCCTACGTGTGTTCTCTTCCTCATACATGCTCCAGAGCTTCGTTAGGCACTTCTTCAAAGATTATGGCCACTCTTGATCAACCCACTCCAAGTAAGAACACTTTCGTCCATCCTATAATATTTAAAACTAGATCAGTAAAAATTGTAGGGGAAATGGATTTATAGCAACTTAGAAAATCACCAATGCTTATTTTGAAAAACTGAAGAAACATGTTAATTATGACATATCTTCTCAAAAAAGATCAATGTGCAAATGAAATAATTGGTACTGAGACAACAACCAAATTCTAGAACATCAGAACCTATAATTAACTACAACGTCGCTACAAGTTCTTACTCATGTAAAATAAATAACAAATTGAACATTTTATGAGGAGGGTAAATATAACTGCAACAACATAGCGACAGTGTTTGGATGACAGAAAATTGATACTAACAGGTGTGTACATGCACAAATTTAGTAATATAGAACTAATAGCACTAAGACCGTCCACTATGTATGCCAAAACTGGGGTAAAGACAACTGTTCCTACATCTCGCACCAGTGCCCTTCACTGGCGAGCTGATGCAGCGGAAACAAAACAGGGACCCAGACTCCGAAGCACGTAGTTGCTCCGATGCCCAGTTCCTTCGTGCCATAAAGATTTAGTATTTTACTGCTTGGCTGCTCGGATGTGTGGACCAAAGCTGGCTGCACAAACTTCTGAAGCGGTGCCAAATAATTTTCTAATGGCACCGCTGATGAGATGGCAACAATTTAAGATACTAGGTGTTGGGGAACGCAGTAATTTCAAAAAATTTCCTACGCACACACAAGATCTTGGTGATGCATAGCAACGAGAGGGGAGAGTATTGTCTACGTACCCTCGTAGACCGTAAGCGGAAGCGTTATGACAATGCGGTTGATGTAGTCGTACGTCTTCACGATTGACCGATCCTAGTATCGAAAGTACGACACCTCCGCGATCTGCACACGTTCGGCTCGATGACGTCCCACGAGCTCACGATCCAGCAGAGTGTCGAGGGAGAGCTTCGTTAGCACGACGGCGTGATGATGGTGATGATGATGCTACCGGAAGAGGGCTTCGCCTAAGCACTGCTACGATATGACCGAGGTGGATTATGGTGGAGGGGGGCACCGCACACGGCTGGAAACAATCAACTTGTGTGTCCTAGAGTGCCCCCTGCCCCCGTATATAAAGGAGCAAGGGGGAGGCCGGCCGGCCTTGGGGCGCGCCAAGGAGGGGGAGGGGTCATCCTCCTAGTAGGAGTAGAACTCCCCCTTTCCTAGTCCAACTAGGAGGAGGGAGGGGGAAGGAAGGAGAGGGAGAGAGGGAAGGAAAGAGGGGGCGTTGCCCCCCTCCTTGTCCAATTCGGACTCCCAAGGGGGGGGGGCGGCCAGCCCTATGGCCCCTCCTCTCTCTCACACAAGGCCCATGTTGGCCCATTAGTTCCCCCGGGGGTTCCGATAACCCACCGACACCCTGATAATTATCCGGTGACCCCCGGAACTCATCCGGTGTCTGAATATAGTCATCCAATATATCAATCTTTATGTCTCGACCATTTCGAGACTCCTCATCATGACTAGGATCACATCTGGGACTCCGAACTACCTTCGGTACATCAAAACACATAAACTCATAATACCGATCGTCACCGAACGTTAAGCATGCGGACCCTACGGGTTCGAGAACTATGTAGACATGACCAAGACATGTCTCCGGTCAATAACCAATAGCGGAACCTGGATGTTCATATTAGCTCCCACATATGCTACGAAGATCTTTATCGGTCAAACCGCATAACGATATACGTTGTTCCCTTTGTCATCGGTATGTTACTTGCCCAAGATTCGATCGTCGGTATCTCAATACCTAGTTCAATCTCGTTATCGGCAAGTCTCTTTACTCTTTCCATAATGCATCATCCCGCAACTAACTCATTAATCACATTTCTTGCAAGGCTTATATTGATGTGCATTACCAAGAGGGCCCAGAGATACCTCTTCGATAATCGGAGTGAAAAATCCTAATCTCTATCTATGCCAACTCAACAAGCACCATCGGAGACACTTGTAGAGCACCTTTATAATCACCCAGTTACGTTGTGACGTTTGGTAGCACACAAAATGTTCCTTCGGTATTCAGGAGTTGCATGATCTCATAGTCATAGGAACATGTATAAGTTATGGAGAAAGCAATAGCAACAAACTAAACGATCATTGTGCTAAGCTAACGGATGGGTCAGGTCAATCTCATCATTCTCTAATGATGTGATCCCGTTAATCAAATGACAACTCATGTCTATGGTTAGGAAACATAACCATCATTGATTCAACGAGCTAGTCAAGTAGAGGCATACTAGTGACATTCTGTTTGTCTATGTATTCACACATGTACTAAGTTTCCGGTTAATACAATTCTATCATGAATAATTGATACGTCTCCAACGTATCTATAATTTTTGATTGCTCCATGCTATATTATCTACTATTTTAGACATTATTGGGCTTCATTTTCCACTTTTATATTATTTTTGGGACTAACCTATTAACCGGAGGCCCAGCCTAGAATTGCTGTTTTTGCCTGTTTTAGGGTTTCGAAGAAAAGGAATATCAAACGGAGTCCAAACGGAATGAAACCTTCGAAAACATGATTTTCTCATCAGATAAGATCCAGGAGACATGGACCCTCCGTCAAGAAAGCCACGAGGTGCTCAATAGGGTAGGGCCCCCCTAGGGCGTGCCCCCTGCCTCGTGGGCCCCTCGAAGCTCCACCGACGTACTTCTTCCTCCTATATATATCCACGTACCCCCAAACGATCGAGGACGGAGCCAAAAACCTAATTCCACCTCCATAACTTTCTGTATCCACGAGATCCCATCTTGGGGCCTGTTCCGGAGCTCCGCCGGAGGAGGCATCGATCACAGAGGGCTTCTACATCATCATCCAAGCCCCTCCGATGAAGTGTGAGTAGTTTACTTCAGACCTACGGGTCCATAGCTAGTAGCTAGATGGCTTCTTCTCTCTTTTTGGACCTCAATACAACGTTCTCCCAATCTCTCGTGGAGATCTATTCGATGTAATCTTCTTTTTATGGTGTGTTTGTTGAGACCGATGAATTGTGGGTTTATGATCAAGTCTATCTATGAACAATATTTGAATCTTCTCTGAATTATTTTATGTATGATTGGTTATCTTTGCAAGTCTCTTCGAATTATCAGTTTGGTTTGGCCTACTAGATTGGTTGTTCTTGCCATGGGAGAAGTGCTTAGCTTTGGGTTCAATCTTGCGGTGTCCTTTCCCAGTGACAGAAGGGGCAGCAAGGCACGTATTTTATTGTTGCCATCGAGGATAACAGATGTTTTTTTATCATATTGCATGAAACTATCCCTCTACATCATGTCATCTTGCTTAAGGCGTTACTCTATTTTTAACTTTATACTCTAGATGCATGCTGGATAGCGGTCGACGAGTGGAGTAATAGTAGTAGATGCAGAATCGTTTCGGTCTACTTGTCTCGGACCTGATGCGTATATACATGATCATACCTAGATATTCTCATAACTATGCTCAATTCTGTCAATTGCTCAACAGTAATTTGTTCACCCATCGTAGAATTCTTATGCTCTTGAGAGAAGCCACTAGTGAAACCTATGGCCCCCGGGTCTCTTTCTCATCATATCAATCTCCATCACTTTACTATTGCTTTGCTTTTACTTTGCTTTTACTTTATTTACTTTGCATCTCTATACCAAAAAAATACCAAAAAAATATTATTTATCATCTCTATCAGATCTCACTTTCGTAAGTGACCATGAAGGGATTGACAACCCCTAAGCGCATTGGTTGCGTTGAGCTATTGTTTTTGTGTAGGTACGAGGGACTCGAGCATAGCCTCCTACTGGATTGATACCTTGGTTCTCAAAAACCGAGGGAAATACTTACGCTACTTTGCTGCATCATCCCTTCCTCTTCAGGGAAATCCAACGCAGTGCTCAAGAGGTAGCAATAATAAACATTTATTATGATATAAGGAAATATAAATAACAACTTTATTATTGCCTCTAGGGCATATTTCCTTCACTAGGTACAAATTGTGACACTGTCTTAGGATGCGTTTGGTTGAAGGTGTGGTATGAATGGGTTGGGACCGTGACAGTGTCTGAATCACATCTAACAAATGATTTGCATCATCTCGGCGTTTGCAGCCGCCGTCGCAGCAGCAGGTGCAGTCGTCTCGGCTGCTGCAGCTGCCCTGTCGGCTATCGCAGACGCCTTCTCAGTGGAAGCGGTCACACTTAATGCGGATGCGGCGGCACTGTCGGCGTAGGCGGTAGCGCTCTCGGCGCAGGCGGCGGCGCTCGGGGAGGACGCGGCCATCGTACGGGCCTTCACGAAGCGTTTCCACATCGTCATCTTTGTAAGAAGGGGGTGCGGGAATGAGGATCGAGAATCATGTATTCGAGGGTTGCCAGCACTAGAGCAGACGAGCCAACGAAGCTTAAGGAGGGAGACTTAAGTAGACCCAGATATTTTCATCGCAAACGATTCCTAGAAAACAACTGTGTGTGATGTTGTAGATATTTTTATTAGCTGTGAAAGACGAATTTGGAATAAAGTGCCAACGGATGGTGTTTTAAATGAACGAGAAATTTTCTAATACTAATACAACTGTCATGTCAAATTTTGGAAAATTTCAGGGGTCATTTGACCTTCTAAAACATTTAAGTGATTTTCTAGCCATTTAATGACCGTAATTGAAATTTGAACTACATGTACATGCAACAGCTAACCATAATGGTTTGAAAACTCATATTTCGTGTACTTGTGTGTGATTTAATTCCATGCACAGTAAATTGGAATGAATTTTCAAACATATTGGTCTAACGGCTATGACACAATTAAGCATGGAGTGACATGGCATTTTAATTCCAAAAAATAAAAAAAATCAGAAACACATGAAACCTTGGTTGATGTAATGTCATGCCACCAAGATGACGTGGTAAAAAAATGGCATGTTTGACCAAAGTTTGGACACACACCCCTCACAAGCCGGAGCAACTCACTAGAAGGGTCGTGGTTCCGACAGGGAACAATGCATGTTTGTTGACGATCGGGAGATAGCTTCCTCTTACGGCTTTCAAAAATTTTTTGTACGTCTAACGTGCACTACTACAACTGTAATTTGAAATTTTTGAAAATTCTAGGGGTCATTTGACCTTTTAAAGACATTTAAGTGATATTCTAGCCATTTAATGACCGTAATTCAAATTTGAACTACATTTACATGCAATGCCTAACCAAAATGGTTTGAAAAATCATATTTGTGTACTTGTGTGCGAGTTAATTCCATGTGCAGTAAACTAGAAGGAATTTTCAAACATATTTGTATCACGACATTGACACATATGCATGAATATGTATGCATGGAGTAGCATGGCATTTTAATTCCAAAAAAAAAATTCAGAAACACATGAAACCATGGTTGATGTAATGTCATGTCACCAAGATGATGTGGTAAATAAATTGGCATGTATGGCAAAAGTTTGGACACACACCCCTCACAAACCGGAGCAACTCGCTAGAAGGTTCGTGGTTCCGAGAGGGAACAATGCAAGTTTGATGACGAACGGGAGATAGCTTCCTCTTACGGCGTTCAAATTTGTTCTACATCTAACGTGCACTAATACAACTGTAATGTGAAATTTTGGAAAATTATAGGGGTCATTTGACCTTTTAAAGACATTTAAGTGATTCTCTAACCATTTAATGACCGTAATTCAAATTTGAATTGCATCTACGCAACGCCTAACCAAAACGGGTTGAAAAATCATATATTTGTACTTATGTGCGAGTTAATTCCATGTGCAGTAAATTAGAAAGAATTTTCAAACATATTGGTCTCACAACATGGACACATGCATACGCATGCATGGAATGACATGTAATTTTAATTCAAAAAAAATTAGAAAAATGATCAGAAACACATGAAACCTTGGTTGATGTAATGTCCTGCCGCCAAGATGATGTGGTAAAGAAATTGGCATGTTTGACAAACGTTTGGACACTTTCCCCTCACAAACCGGAGCAACTCGCTAGAAGGTTCGTGGTTCCGAGAGGGAACAATGCATGTTTGATGACGAACGGGAGATAGCTTCCTCTTACGGCCTTCAAATTTTTTCCTACGTTTAACGTGCACTAATACAACTATCATGTGAAAATTTAGTAAATTTCAGGGGTCATTTGACCTTTTAAAGACATTTAAGTGATTTTCTAACCATTTAATGACCGTACTTCAAATTTGAACTATATCTACATGCAACGCCTAACCATAATGGTTTGAAAATCATATTTTTGTGTACTTGTGCGTGAGTTAATTCCATGTGCAGTAAATTAGAAGGAATTTTCAAACATATTGGTGTCAAGGCATGGGCACTGATACGTCTCCAACGTATCTATATTTTTTGATTGCTCCATGCTATATTATCTACTGTTTTGGACATTATTGGGCTTTATTATCCACTTTTATATTATTTTTAGGACTAACCTACTAACAGGAGGCCCAGCCCAGAATTGCTGTTTTTGCCTGTTATAGGGTTTCGAAGAAAAGGAATATCAAACGGACTCCAAATGGAATGAAACCTTCGGGAACGTGATTTTCTCAACAGATAAGACCCGGGAGACATGGACCCTACGTCAAGGCATGTAACAGGAGGCCACGAGGTAGGGGAGCGCGCCCTACCCTACCAGGCGTGCCCCCCACCCTCGTGGGCCCCCTGTTGCTCCACCGACGTACTTTTTCCTCCTATATATATCCACGTACCCCCAAACGATCAGACCAGGAGCCAAAACCCTAATTTCACCGCCGTAACTTTCTGTATCCACGAGATCCCATCTTGGGGCCTGTTCCGGAGCTCCGCCGGAGTGGGCATCGATCATGGAGGGCTTCTACATCAACACCATAGCCCCTCCGATGAAGTGTGAGTAGTTTACCTCAGACCTACGGGTCCATAGTTAGTAGCTAGATGGCTACTTCTCTCTTTTTGGATCTCAATACAATGTTCTCCCCCTCTCTTGTAGAGAACTATTCGATGTAATCTTCTTTTTGCGGTGTGTTTGTTGAGACCGATGAATTGTGGGTTTATGATCAAGTCTATCTATGAACAATATTTGAATCTTCTCTGAATTCTTTTATGTATGATTGGTTATCTTTGCAAGTCTCTTCGAATTATCAGATTGGTTTGGCCTACTAGATTGATCTTTCTTGCAATGGGAGAAGTGCTTAGCTTTGGGTTCAATCTTGCGGTGTCCTTTCCCGGTGATAGTAAGGGCAGCAAGGAACGTATTGTATTGTTGCCATCGAGGATAACAACATGGGGTTTTCTTAATATTGCATGAGTCTATCCCTGTACATCATGTCATCTTACTTAAGGCGTTACTCTATTTTTAACTTAATACTCTAGATGCATGCTAGATAGCGGTCGATGAGTGGAGTAATAGTAGTAGATGCAGTCAGGAGTCGGTCTACTTGTCTCGGACGTGAGGCCTATATACATGATCATGCCTAGATATTCCCATAACTATGCTCAATTCTGCCAATTGCTCAACAGTAATTTGTTCACCCACCATAGAATACTTATGTTCTCGAGAGAAGCCACTAGTGAAACCTATGGCCCCCGGGTCTATCTTTATCATATTGTTCTCCTACTACTTTGATATTTACTTTGCCTTTATTTTACTTTGCATCTTTATCATAAAAATACCAAAAATATTATCTTTATCATATCTATCAGATCTCACTCTCGTAAGTAGCCTTATAGGGATTGACAACCCCTATTTGCATTGGTTGCAAGGATTTATTTGTTTTGTGCAGGTACGAGGGACTCACGCGTAGCCTCCTACTGGATTGATACCTTGGTTCTCAAAAACTGAGGGAAATACTTACGCTACTTTGCTGCATCATCCCTTCCTCTTCGGGGAAAACCAACGCAGTGCTCAAGAGGTAGCAAGAAGGATTTCTGGCGCCGTTGCCGGGGAGGTCTTCACAAAAGCGAACATACCAAGTACCCATCACATACCCTTATCTCCCGCACTACATTATTTGCCATTTGCCTCTCGTTTTCCTCTCCCCACTTCACCCTTGCCGTTTTATTCGCCCTCTCTCTCTATCCTCCCCCTCTTTCTCTATTTGCCTCTTTTTGCCCGCTTGCCTTTTGCTTGCTTGTGTGTTAGTTTGCTTGCTTGTCGTTATGGCTAGTCCCTTATCTTCTCCGTTGACCCCTGAGTTCGAGATCTTTCACTTTAAACAAAGACCAGGAGAAAACTTAAAAGATGCTTGGTTGAGAATAATGGGGTCTTATCATAATTGTACCTCTGAAATAAACCTGAGAATTTTGCTTCGCAATTTTTATGTTGGATTGAATATGTCTCATAGACAACTTTTGGATTGCGTTGCCAAAGGCAATGTTATTGAAATCGATCCCCATATTGCGCTTGATATTATAGAAGGTATAGTGGGAACACTACCTCAACAAAAGGGGCCTCATCCTACCCAGGAAGAGACACAAGTTTTTGAAAAAAATTGTGATGTTACTAAGATCTTGCAGAAATCTCTTGAACCTCTTAAGAACATTAGTGGAAATATTCACCGCATGAATATGCTGATTACCCTTTGCAATAAGCGGTTGGATTTGTTAGATCAAAAAATTTCACAATATGATGGGAAACATAAATAACCTCCCGGATTCGATCTTGATTCCGTTGAAAAGTTGAAAACCAAAGATGGCAATACCTAGATCTATTCTTGCTTGTTATACCTAGCTAGGGGTGTTAAACGATAGCGCTTGTTGGGAGGCAACCCAATTTTATTTTTATTCCTTGCTTTTTGCTCCTGTTTATTAATAAATAATTTACCTATCCTCTGTTTTGGTTGTGTTTTTTGTGTTTACTTAGTGTTTGTGTCAAGTAGAACCGTTGGGAAGACTTGGGGAAAGTCTTGTTGAACTTGCTGTAAAAAACAGAAACTTTACCGCTCACGAGAACTGCTGCCATTTTTATTTTTAAAGTGATACTTAGTTAATTATTTTTGAATATGATTAATAGATAAATTCCTCACGTCCAGAAATTTATTTTAGAATTTTTGGGGTTCCAGATCTTGCGCTAGGTACAGATTACTACAGACTGTTCTGTTTTTGACAGATTCTGTTTTTCGTGTGTTGTTTGCTTATTTTGATGAATCTATGGCTAGTAAAATAGTTTATAAACCATAGATAAGTTGGAATACAGTAGGTATAACACCAATATAAATAAATAATGTGTTCATTACAGTACCTTGAAGTGGTCTTTTGTTTTCTTTCGCTAACGGAGCTCACGAGATTTTCTACTTTAAGTTTTATGTTGTGAAGTTTTCAAGTTTTGGGTAAAGATTTTATGGATTATGGAACAAGGAGTGGAAAGAGACTAAGCTTGGGGATGCCCATGGCACCCCCAAGATAATCTAAGGGCACCTAAAATCCAAAGCTTGGGTATACCTCGGAAGGCATCCCCTCTTTCGTCTACTTCTATCGGTAACTTTACTTGGAGCTATATTTTTATTCGCCACATGATATGTGTTTTGCTTGGAGCGTCTTGTATGATTTGAGTCTTTGCTTGTTAGTTTACCACAATCATCCTTGCTGTACACAACTTTTGAGAGAGCCATACATGATTTATAATTTTTTAGAATACTCTATGTTCTTCACTTATATCTTTTGAGTTATATAATTTTTGCTCTAGTACTTCACTTATATCTTTTATAGCACGGTGGTGGATTTGTTTTATAGAAACTATTGATTTCTCATGCTTCACTTAGATTATTTTGAGAGTCTTAATAGCATGGTAATTTGCTTAAAATCCTAATATGCTAGGTATTCAAAGTTAGTAAAAATTTCTTAAGAGTGTTTTGAATACTAAGAGAAGTTTGATGCTTGATGATTGTTTTGAGATATGGAGGTAATAATATCAAAGTCGTGCTAGTTGAGTAGTTGTGAAATTGAGAAATACTTGTGTTGAGGTTTGCAAGTCCTGTAGCATGCACGTATGGTAAACGTTATGCAATAAATTTGAAACATGAGGTGTTATCTGATTGTCTTCCTTATGAGTGGCGGTCGGGGACGAGCGATGGTCTTTTCCTACCAATCTATCCCCCTAGGAGCATGAGCGTAGTACCAAGGTTTTTGATGACTTGTAGATTTTTGCAATAAGTATGTGAGTTCTTTATGACTAATTTTGAGTCCATGGATTATACGCACTCTCACCCTTCCATCCTTGCTAGCCTCTTCGGTACCGTGCATTGCCCTTTCTCACATTGAGAGTTGGCGCAAACTTCGCCGGTGCATCCAAACCCCGTGATATGATACGCTCTTTCACACATAAACATCCTTATATCTTCCTCAAAACAGCCAGCATACCTACCTATTATGGCATTTCCATAGCCATTCCGAGATATATTTCCATGCAACTTTCCATCATTCCGTTCATCATGACACATTCGTTATTGTCATATTGCTTAGCATGAACATGTAGTTGACATAGTATTTCTGGCAAAGCCATACATGTCAATCTTGGTCCATTTCATATCCCGGTACACCGCCGGAGTCATTCATATAGAGTCATCTTTTGTTCTAGTATCGAGTTGTAATCATTGAGTTGTAAACAAGTAGAAGTGTGATGATCATCATTTTCTAGAGCATTGTCCCAAGTGAGGAATATAAAAAAAGAGAGAAAGGCCATAAAAAAAGAGAAGGCCCAAAAAATGAGAAAAAGAGAGAGAAGGGACAATGTTACCATCCTTTGCCACACTTGTGCTTCAAAGTAGCACCATAATATTCATGATAGAGAGTCTCTTGTTTTGTCACTTTCATATACTAGTGGGAATTTTTCATTATAGAACTTGGCTTGTATATTTCAACAATGGGCCTCCTCAAGTGCCCTAGGTCTTCGTGAGCAAGCAAGTTGGATGCACACCCACTAGTTTCTTTTGTTGAGCTTTCATACATTTATAGCTCTAGTGCATCCGTTGCATGGCAATCCCTACTCCTTGCATTAACATCAATCGGTGGGCATCTCCATAGCCCATTGATTAGCCTCGTTGATGTGAGACTATCTCCTTTTTTGTCTTCTCCACATAACCCCCCTCATTATATTCTATTCCACCCATAGTGCTATGTCCATGGCTCGCGCTCATATATTGCGTGAAAGTTTATAGGTTTGAGATTACTAAAGTATGAAACAATTGCTTGGCTTGTCATCGGGGTTGTGCATGATGAGAGCATTCTTGTGTGACGAAAATGAAATATGACTCAACCATATGATTTTGTAGGGATGAACTTTCTTTGGCCATGTTATTTTGAGAAGACATAATTGCTTAGTTAGTATGCTTGAAGTATTATTATTATGTCAATATGAACTTTTTTCTTGAATCTTTCGGATCTAAATATTCATACCACAATTAAGAAGAATTACATTAAAATTATGACAAGTAGCACTCCGCATCAAAAATTCTGTTTTTATCATTTACCTACTCGAGGACGAGCAGGAATTAAGCTTGGGGATGCTTGATACGTCTCCAACGTATCTATAATTTTTGATTGCTCCATGCTATATTATCTACTGTTTTGGACATTATTGGGCTTTATTATCCACTTTTATATTATTTTTGGGACTAACCTATTAACCGGAGGCCCAGCCCAGAATTACTGTTTTTCCCTGTTTTAGGGTTTCGAAGAAAAGGAATATCAAATGGACTCCAAACGGAATGAAACCTTCGGGAACATGATTTTCTAAACAGATAAGACCCGGGAGACTTGGACCCTACGTCAAGGCACGTAACAGGAGGCCACGAGGTAGGGGGCGCGCCCTACCCTACTAGGTGCGCCCCCACCCTCATGGGCCCTCTGTTGCTTCACCGACATACTTCTTCCTCCTATATATATCCACGTACCCCTAAACGATCAGACCAGGAGTCAAAACCCTAATTCCACTCCTGTAACTTTCTGTATCCACGAGATCCCATCTTGGGGCCTGTTCCAGAGCTCCGCCGGAGGGGGCATCAATCATGGAGGGCTTCTACATCAACACCATAGCCCCTCCGATGAAGTGTGAGTAGTTTACCTCAGACCTACAGGTCCATAGTTAGTAGCTAGATGGCTTCTTCTCTCTTTTTGGATCTCAATACAATGTTCTCCCCCTCTCTTGTGGAGAATTATTCGATGTAATCTTCTTTTTGCGGTGTGTTTGTTGAGATCGATGAATTGTGGGTTTATGATCAAGTCTATCTATGAACAATATTTGAATCTTCTCTGAATTCTTTTATGTATGATTGGTTATCTTTGCAAGTCTCTTCGAATTATCAGTTTGGTTTGGCCTACTAGATTGATCTTTCTTGCAATGGGAGAAGTGCTTAGCTTTGGGTTCAATCTTGCGGTGTCCTTTCCCGGTGACAGTAAGGGCAGCAAGGCACGTATTGTATTGTTGCCATCAAGGATAACAAGATGGGGTTTTCTTCATATTGCATGTGTCTATCCCTCTACATCATGTCATCTTGCTTAAGGCATTACTCTGTTTTAACTTAATACTCTAGATGCATGCTGGATAGCGGTCGATGAGTGGAGTAATAGTAGTAGATGCAGGCAGGAGTCGGTCTACTTGTCTCGGACGTGATGCCTATATACATGATCATGCCTAGATATTCTCATAACTATGCTCAATTCTGTCAATTGCTCAACAGTAATTTGTTCACCCACCATAGAATACTTATGCTCTCGAGAGAAGCCACTAGTGAAACCTATGGCCCCGGGTCTATCTTTATCATATTGTTCTCCTACTACTTTGCTATTTACTTTGCCTTTATTTTACTTTGCATCTTTATCATAAAAATACAAAAAATATTATCTTTATCATATATATCAGATCTCACTCTCGTAAGTGGCCTTATAGGGATTGACAGCCCGTATTTGCGTTGGTTGCAAGGATTTATTTGTTTTCTGCAGGTACGAGGGACTCGCACGTAGCCTCCTACTGGATTGATACCTTGGTTCTCAAAAACTGAGGGAAATACCTACGCTACTTTGCTGCATCATTCCTTCCTCTTCGGGGAAAACCAACGCAGTGCTCAAGTGGTAGCAGGCACATGCATGGAGTGCATGCCACGACATTTTAATTCCAAAAAATTAAAAAAATGATCAGAAAATCATGAAACCTTGCTTGATTTAATGTCATCCACCAAGATGATGTGGTAAAGAAATCGGCATGTTTGACGAAAGTTTGGATACACACCCCTCACAAACCAGAGCAACTCACTAGAAGGTTTGTGGTTCCGAGAGGGAACAATGCATGTTTGATGACAAACGGGAGATAGCTTCCTCTTACTGCCTTCAAATTTTTTCTATGTCTAACATGCACTACTACAACTGTAATGTGAAATGTTTGAAAATTCTAGGGGTCATTTGACCTTTTAAAGACATTTAAGTGATTTTCTAACCATTTAATGATCATAATTCAAATTTGAACTACATCTACATGCAACGCCTAACCAAAACAGTTTGAAAAATCATATATGTGTACTTGTGTGCGAGTTAATTCCATGTGCAGTAAATTAGAAGGAATTTTTAAACATATTGGTCTCATGACATGGACACATGCATACGTATGCATGGAGTGACATGGCATTTTAATTCAAAAAAATAGAAAAATGATCAGAAACACATGAAACCTTGGTTAATGTAATGTCATGCCACCAAGATGATGTGGTAAAGAAATTGGCATGTTTGACGAATGTTTGGACACACACCCCTCACAAACCGGAGCAACTCGCTAGAAGGTTCGTGGTTCCGAGAGGGAACAATGCATGTTTGATGACGAACGGGAGATAGCTTCCCCTTACGGCCTTCAAATTTTTTCCTACGTTTAATGTGCAACTGACATCCGAAAATTTGGTAAATTTCATGAGTCATTTGACCTTCTAAAGACATTTAAGTGATTTTTTAGCCATTTAATGACCATAATTCAAACTTGAACTACATCTACATGCAACGCCTAACCAAAATGGTTTGAAAAATCATATTTTTATGTACTTGTGTGTGAATTAATACCAAATTTCAAACATACTGGTGTCAAGGCATGGGCACATGCATGGAGTGCATGCCATGGCATTTTAATTCCAAGAAAATAAAAAATGATCAGAAAAACATGAAACCTTGCTTGATTTAATGTCATGCCACCAAGATGATGTGGTAAAAAAATTGGCCTGTTTGACGAAAGTTTGGACACACACCCCTCACAAACCGGAGCAACTCACTAGAAGGTTCATGGTTTCAAGAGGGAACAATGCATGTTTGCTGAATGACGGGAGATAGCTTCCTCTTACGACCTTCAAATTTTTTCCTATGTCTAACATGCACTAATACAACTATCATGTGAAAAAATAGAAATTTCCAGGGGTCATTTGACCTTTTAAAGACATTTAAGTGATTTTCTAACCATTTAATGACTGTAATTCGAATTTGAACAACATTTACATGCAACGCCTAACCAAAACGGTTTGAAAAATCATATTTTTGTGTACTTATGTGCGAGTTAAAAAATCATCAGACGATGTAAATATCTGGTGTTCAAAATAGAAAATATAAATATGTGGCAAGACAACCGCCCCCTACACGATTGGCACTCTATCTCGTGGCTCGAGGTTTGGTAGGTGATTGGCGGGGATCATTAATCAGAAACGGTTTTGTATTGGAAACCATCAGCTATTATGTTCACACACGGATTTGCTGCGGGAATTGTGTGTAATTCAAACTATAGTACTCGTAAATTCCGGCGACCGGCGTGTGTACTGTCCCCGTAGATCTAGATTCCGTCCGCCAATAAATACTACCTTGCTCACGTCGTCCTGCCTCCATTCTCATCTACATGCTCCCCTCGTCTGCCATGGCACCACCGGTCTGCCCACGCGCTGACGAGGATTCGCCGCCCCCCGAGGACGCTCACTCGATTAGCAGCGACGAGGACCCCTATGCGCCGCCTGACGAGGTTGTGCCGGACCCCCAACTTTGGATTGGTTTTGGGGCCAGTACAATCTTTGTATGTGGAAGTCACTGTCGCCGGCTGAGAAAGCCAGGCAAGTGGCGTTCAAGAAGGAGATGGAGGAGGAGGAAGCCAGGTACTAGGCGGCCTGTGAAGCCCGTTATGCCGCCTGGAAAAAGGAGGCGGCGGAGCTTTGGGGGCGGGCGTGTCGTCGTGCCGAGGAGGTGTATGAAGAGGGGTACTTCACGAGGAAGGTCATAGGCACTGGGCGCTTCGTCGCTGGGTGGAGGTGGGCCGATAAGCTCCAGCATGCCACCGACGAGGAGCTCCGGTGGGTGCCCAATGAAATGGCAAGATCGGCCGCGCGCGTCCGCCAGCAAGAGGCAGATCGGTATGTCAAACGCTGCGAGGCGGAGGAGTCGGAGTACTGCCTCCGCACTGGGAAGACGCCATGCACTAGGGAGCTGTTGGTGAGGGGCTGCCAAAATACTGGCCCCAGGAGGGATTATTAGTTTTAGTATTGATCGTTTTCATTTTATGCATTGTACCTAGTAGTTAAGTATCAACACGTATATGTGATGATATTATATATATATATATATATATTCTGTGATGATCTAATGAACAATTAATATATATATACATATATATATATTATGAATTCCATTTTCTATCTGTTTTTGTATACTAATCTGAATCTAGCTGTTATCATCCACATATACAGAATGGAAAGCGTATATACACACATTGAAACAGAGCAACAAACAGAGCAATACTATGATTGCTGTGAATACATAGCTATCCACGTCGAAACGGCTCCTCAAAATAAAACGCGTCCATGAGACCATGACCAGCAGCCCTTGCCTAGGGTAGCTCTTGGCTCTGCTTGAACTCGTGCAGGCGTTCGTCCAAGCGGTCGACACGCTCGCGGTACATCTGGAGCGCGATCTCGAGCTCCAAGTTGGCTATTTCATCAGAGATCACCAACTCGAGGATGTGACGGCCATGTTCCTCTACTGCACCCAGGTGGACACCTGGGCCAAGGAGGCGGTCGAGCCTACGGACCAACACGTTGGCATCCAGCAGGCCGCGAACAAGGAGAACGGCGGCACCCATGCGAACAGCGCGGCGGGCGTCCGGTGCAAGTACGGCGCGAACGGCCTCTGGTGCAAGTACGGCGCTGAGGGCCTCTTCCCACTCCTGGCAAGGAATGTGGTACTGACGGGACGTGTACCCAACTGCGACGCCGTGTCGACAGCACGCAAGAGCCGCTTGGTCCGCTCTTGCTGTGCGGTGCGCCGCGCCTCTTGCTCTGCGGCAACCCAATGGTCTCGCCGTGCAGCAAGCCGCAGCCTATCCGCGCGAGCGCGCCTAGCTTGCTCTGCGGCGCGCCATCGATCTTGTTGTGCGGCGAGCTGCAGCCTGTCAGCTCTGACATGCCAATCTTGATCCGCGGCGCTCAAGCGCCATGCGCCTAAGGTCTGCTCAACCCTGGCGATGACGCGCATCACGCCATCGTGTTGCCGGGGAGTTCCTCGGCCTCGACGGGCCGTGGCGCCTGCTCGTTTTCCTCGTCGACGAGGTTGATGGCAGAGGCGGCGCTTTGGTGGGTTGGCATGCTTGGAAAAGGTGGAGTGCTACAGGCTGTGCTTGTCGCTTCCGTGTGTCGCGCGCCCCCTATGCGCAATATAGCAGGGTGGCGGGAAACATGTGAGGAAATGGTGGGAAACGGTGGCGTGTTCATAAAACGCCATCAATTAATGGAAACTTAGCATAGAGCTAGCACAAGAAGTAGATGATGATCAGATGAACACGGACCACACTAGGGAACCCGTCGGTGATGAATTCATCAATCCCAAATGGTTGAATACTAGCAAGCATTTGCCCACAACACACACGACATATTCCATCACAAATAGGTCGGATGGATCAACTGTATGCCACTTATCGCACATTGTCAAAAAGTAATGCGGTAGACCTTCTTTAAGATGTGTTAAAAAATAAAAAATAAAAAACAAGGACCTCGAGGTTAAATTAGCTGAGGGAACGGGGCATTTCGGTCATCGACACAACTTCCCATCCAGTAACCCATCTGATGGCTGCTCCTGCCTGAGCACACTTAACTTGATAGTTTTCTTACATGACCTACTAGTGGAACAGCTAGTCCTTGCTGATAGGAATGCCTCTTCACATCCTTATGGCGTATCCAGATGACTGCCCGTCCCACAATGGCCAATAGATGTTGCATAGACAGAGCATATCACATACGTCTTAATAGAAGCAATCGTCTGCGTTATTATCGGTCTTCGCATACATTTCTGATTAAATACCTCCGTGCCGCATATCACACACATCATGTTATATTGAACTGTTTCTGTTCTATTGCCTAATCACAAACAGTTCATCCGAGTGAACCGTATGTTGTACATCGCACACACCGTGATCGGGCTGACCGTTTCTTTTGTGTTGCCTAATCACACACAGTTCATCCCAGTGAACCGTATGCTGTATATCGCACACGCCTTCATTTGGCTGCCCGTTTCTTTTGTTCCTCCTCATCCCAAACAGTTAACTGAGCTGAACCGTATGCCCTGCATCGCACACGCAACTAAAATCTGAACCGTGTTTGATGCATCCTCCATCGCAAATGTTTTGCACCTTTTTTGACGGATATTTTACACCACCGTTTGCGATTATGGCACCGCACACAGTTTCGTCGAAGGGTCTCTGATCGTAGTGTCGCGTTAGCAGCATCCTGCAATAGTGAATACTTAAAGACAAGGAACAAGATGATCTAGAGCTCGAATAACAAAGTGATCTAGTTGAAGACTCATTGTCTAGTACTCTTTAAGAAGTCAAAGAAGTTGTTGTGATTGAAGATGAAGAACCAACGATTTATTTGCCTATCGTCATACAAGAGCTTGATGTAGTAGGCTTATCTAACCCTCTTGATGACATGCTTCCTTATGAGATCTTTGCTTCTACTTTACATTGCATTATAACATCAATTAAGCTAGACTTGAAAAATTATTTGCTTGGACATGATCATACACACCCTGTTAGTGGCATTGCTCACATTTGCTATGAAGACCATTATTTTCCTCATGCTAGACCTATGCTTAATGGTAAATATCATCCTCATAGTAGTATTGAGCTTACTAATTTCTACCATCCTGAACATGTGCTTTATAGCTATGCTTATGTAATTGGATACTCGATTGATGACTTGGAGGGTATTATCCCTATTGCTTGCTGTCGGTATCAAAACCGGTGGATCTCGGGTAGTGGGTCCCAAACTGTGCGTCTAGGCCGGATGGTAACAGGAGGCAGGGAACATGATGTTTTACCCAGGTTCGGGCCCTCTTGATGGAGGTAAAACCCTACGTCCTGCTTGATTAATATTGATGATATGGGTAGTACAAGAGTAGATCTACCACGAGATCAAGGAGGCTAAACCCTAGAAGCTAGCCTATGGTATGATTGTTGTGTATGGAGTTGATTGCCTACGGACTACAACCCTCCAGTTTATATAGACACTGGATAGGGTTAGGGTTACACAGAGTCGGTTACAATGGTAGGAGATCTTGAATATCCGCATCGCCAAGCTTGCCTTCCACGCCAAGGAAAGTCCCATCCGGACACGGGACGAAGCCTTTAATCTTGTATCTTCATAGTCCTGGAGTCCGGCTGAAGGTATAGTCCGGCTACCCGAACACCCCCTAATCCAGGACTCCTACAGTAGCCCCCGAACCAGGCTTCAATGACGACGAGTCCGGCGCGCAGATTGTTCGGCATTGCAAGGCGGGTACTTCTCCAAATCTTGTGTACCTGTAGGAATAATGTCCGATTTTTGTAATGTATTGCTCCTCGGCTTCCACGCCCAATAATGGCCGTCTTCCATGTGTCAAACGAATGCGAAAAGCCGGGGCGTTTTTACATCCACACCCCTAGCCGTATAAACGAGCCGCCTATTTAATGGGACGGGGATTTAGGTCCAAACCACATCTTCTCCTTTCCCCGAGTTATCATCAGAGCGCTTCCAGCAAAGGTCCATTCCAACATGACCAGCCGTTGCAGCTCCTCCCCTCGCCCCTCTGGTCCAAAACCCGGGGACTGGGAGAGTTGCACCACCCCGCATAGCGAGTTAGCGTCGCTTCAGGCCAAGGGATTTCTCCCTCAGGCATATATGGTCCCGGTCCGAGCCGGTCTCGCCACCTACAATGGCGGAAAACAAGCGGAGAGCACCCCCAATCCTTCTAAAGGAGAGCGGGTGTGCCTCATCCCCTATCTAATGAGGGGACTGGGATTTCCAATTCACCCATTTCTCCGCGGGCTTCTAGAGTTCTACAGCCTCCAGCTGCACAATCTCACGCCCGCCTCCGTATTGCATATTGCGGGTTTCGTCGCCCTTTGCGAGCTATTTTTAGGCATTGAGGCTCATTTCACGCTGTGGAAGAGGTTATTCTGCCTGGTGCCCTGTTCTAAAGAGGGGTCTATATACCAAGTGGGCAGAGCCGAAGTATGGCGCATCGCCGGGACTGGATACCTATCCGGAACCCCAAAGAAGGCGTCCGAGGACTGGCCTTCGGAATGGTTTTACATAGATGACGTCCCGCTACCGGACCCTATCCGGGTCGGTCTCCCTGAGTTCAACAGTGCTCCATTGAAGAAACGCTTGAGCTGGCGTCCGCGGAGCTCTCAGAGAGAAAGCGACAGAGACGTCCTTTACCTGATGGGCCGGATAAGACTGTTGGCTCATTCCGGACTAACCATGATTGGAGTCATGGCCGCATGCATTATGTGGGGGGTGCAGCCGCTTCAATATAGAGGCCACCCCATGTGGGATTTCAACGGGGAGGATGACGCCACACGTTACGGTCGTAAGGGGCCGGCCTCAGCCGCCGCCTTAGTAAAGATCTTATCCTCTTTGTACAAGGGAGAAAAGGAGGAATTCCTCCATGTCAACCCGCAGGCCGGATTTACTATGTACGATCCTCCAAGTTGGGTAAGTGAACAACTGCGCTTGCCCGTTTGTTTTATACTCCCACGATTAGATATGTAGTCTAACGACTTCAATGCAGGAACTGCGACAGGTGGTAAAGGATATAAACAGCCGCCCTCCACAACCCGAGGACCCAGAACGGTCCCTCGATCCGGACTCCGAAGAGGATCCAGACATATCGGTGGAGCTTATCGATGGGGTGTTCCATCAGCTAAGCAAGGACAATACCTTTGTAGCCATCACGGCTGATTACCCAGGGTTAATCCCGGCCTCCAAGGTGATAGAAACCGGAGTCTCATTCCCTTGAGAGAGATTCCACTCTCACGTATTTTGGTGTTTTTGACGACAACCGTGTTTTGCAGGGGAGATTTCCAAGGCAGGAGGCCGAACCTGCGGCGGCTAGCCAACGAGGGGCCGCGGGGCCCCGTGGGGCAAAAAGGAATGTAGTCCGGACTGAGATGCCGGTGCAAAGGTATAGCGCACCCTCTCTTTCCGTGGTGTTATTCTGTCAGGGCATATTAACGTTCGTGCTATCTTCAGAATGAAGAGACCTCGCCGGACTACATCCGGAGAGGTTGCCAATCGTGCCTCCACCAGCCAGGCTCCAACGTCTGGCCAGGAAGCGGAGGCGAGCACAAGGCGCGCACCGGACGTTCCTCCGACAGAGGATGCGGACAGGCTATCTGCCACAAATTCTGAAGTGGAGAGTGCCATGAACCACAGGCGTCGCCGGACAGTTCTACGCGACGCTTGTTTCTCCCAAGAGGCTTTAGATGCCTTTAATTCAAGAGATGCGTACCTCCGTGCCGCTTAAAATGGTTTAGCCAGAGCCACGGAGCAGTATGTAAAAGACATACGGGTAAGAAAATTTTGGTTAAATATATATATGCCAGTAGCCCCCGAGACTTGAAGCAGTTAGAGCAACTGATTTAAGGATCATTTAATATGCAGCTTCTTACAGAGAAGAATACCGTACTGTCCCAGGAGCTGGAAAAGTGCAAGGCCCAACTAGAGGCCGCACTAGCCGCAACAGGGGAGCCCAAAGAGACCCCCTCAGGTAAGATACACTTCGAAAGATTAGTATTGTGCGGTGTGGGTGCAAATCTGACAAATCATATTGCAGATGGCGCCGAACTCGATCCG
Organism: Triticum aestivum; assembly: GCF_018294505.1. Classification (NCBI taxonomy): domain Eukaryota; kingdom Viridiplantae; phylum Streptophyta; class Magnoliopsida; order Poales; family Poaceae; genus Triticum; species Triticum aestivum. The sequence goes on from NC_057809.1 coordinate 149,377,151, forward strand.
GAAAAGCGACAAATCTTACGCCGGCTAAAGGCCGGTGAGAGTACGTTGACAAAGGTGAGGTGAGAGAAGAATGATCTTCAGGATGCCAACACCAGGCTGGACATCGAACTTAAATATGTTCGTGGCCAGCTGTCGGACTCCACGAAGGAGAATCAGCGGCTTCGACGCGGCATATTTAGTAAGTGCTTGAACGAACTTTGAAAAAAGAGTTCGGTGAGGAAGTCGGCTAACAGAGTAATGTCTGTAGGTATGCTCACAGGTCATCCTGCAGAGGAGATGCCCAGTTCTACGGGTGATCTTCTTCCCGAACTCATGCAACTGCATGAGCGAATTCGGCAGGCGATGCGAGGCATTGCCCAAGCCTTATGGCGTGCCCACTCCATGCCCGAGGGCCTTGGAGAGCTTGTGGAGAAGCTGAAGGGAGCTCGGCAGCGCTTCCGGTTATGGAAGATATCGGCCTGCTGACAAGGCGCTAGGGAGGCCTGGGCCATGGTGAAGACCCGTTTTACGAAGTCTGACCCAAAGCACATGGCCGAGGTCAGACCAGTGGGGCCTGACGGGAAGGAGATCCCTGTAAGCTTAGTATACGGCCAAGTAGAGTTAGCCGCGAAGTATTCCCAGCAGGACTATAAATTAGACAGCCTGTTAGATGGTATAGAAGAGGAATACAATCAGTCAGAATGACTATGTAATTTTGAATTGACATGTGTAATGCCTTCTAGCCGGATTGTAGATCGTTTGTCGTTGCCGACCTTTTCGCTTCGACCTCGGGACCTGACGGTCCGGAGTGTGTCCGAATACCATAGCGGTTATATAAGAACCGGGGTATGCATGGAGACCAGGCGTAGGGGTCATTAGTGCTTTATCAGACAAGTGCCCAACTAGTTATGTTATATTACATGGTTAGTAAGAAACATCTTCCAGAGAGAATAGTTCCGTTAAGGGTTCCTTTCGCTGGGAGGCATGCCCTAAAGTGCATGTCCGGACTGCGTGAAAAGACGCAGAAAAAGCATCTGGGGGCGCATAAAATGAGTAAAAAGATCATCTTTTATTTCACCGACCGAATATTCCCTTAAGAACGCTAGCTTTCGGCTTCACCCAGTCTGAGGTACACATCCGGCTGACCCGGTAGTAACAATCGCAGAGGTGCTCCCTTTACCGCCTAGCCGAACAATCGGGAATGTAGGGGTAAGCACAGGATCCAGGCAACCCAGCTTGGCCAAAACTTAAGTCATATCGATGCATATAATGGTGAAGAAAAGGTACATGCGGAAGTTTGACGCATGTGTTGGGCGTGAAGCCCGTATAAATAAGCTTCTATTAAAGAAGCCCCCAGGTTTAATGAGCGCAAGTGGCACGTCACTAGATGAGCCTTTAAGGGCTATAAAAGAAAAGAGGGGAAGGAGAGAAATGTAAGACAAAAAAATAAATGCAAAAAATGGACAGAGGAAGGAGACGAACATAGAGTCCGGCGCTAGGCATAGAATCTTCGGAGACGGGTGGCGTTCCACGGGTTCGGCTCGAGTCGGTTATCCGACGCATCTCGCAGGCGGTACGCCCCACCAGTCAGGACTTGGACGATTATGAATGGACCTTCCCACTTGGGCTTGAGTTTGTCCTTTTTCTTATCCGGCAGGCGTAGAACTAGTTCGCCAACATTGTAATTTTTGGCCCGTACTTCTCTGCTTTGATATCTTCGGGCCTGCTGTTGATAAAATGCGGAACGGGCTTTTGCCACATCATGCTCCTCCTCCAAGGCGTCCAAGTTGTCCTGCCGATCAAGCTCGGCTTCTCTTTCTTCGTACATGTGCACTCTAGGTGAGTCATGAATTATGTCGCAGGGCAGAACTGCCTCTGCGCCGTACACCATAAAAAATGGTGTGTATCCGGTGGTGCTATTTGGTGTGGTCCGCAGCCCCCATAGCACAGAGTCGAGCTCCTCTACCCAGTGCGTGTTAGATTCCTTGAGGGACCGCACCAGTCATGCCGCTCATGATAAGACCATTTGCACGTTCGACCTGGCCGTTGGTTTGTGGGTGATAGACGGAAGCATAATCGAGCTTGATGCCCATGTTTTTGCACCAGAGTTTTACCTTGTCGGTGGTAAAGTTTGTACCGTTATCGGTTATGATGCTGTGGGGGATGCCATAACGGTGTACAACCCCAGATATGAAGTCTATCACAGGTCCGGATTCGACCGTTTTAACAGGCTTGGCTTCTATCCATTTGGTGAACTTATCCACCATGAACAGTAAGTATTTTTTCCTATCGGTCCCACCTTTAAGGGGTCCGACCATGTCAAGCCCCCAGACCACAAAAGGCCAGGTGATGGGTATAGTTTGGAGTGCGGTGGGTAGCATATGGCTTTGGTTGGCAAAAAGTTGGCAACCAGCGCATCGTTGGACTAGGTCCTGAGCGTCTGCCCGGGCCGTTGGCCAATAAAAGCCTGTACGGAAAGCCTTGCTAACAAGGGACCGAGCAGCGGCGTGGTGACCACCGAGTCCGGCATGAATTTCAGCCAGAAGGTTCCGCCCTTCCTCTTCGGAGATGCACCTTTGAAGGACTCCGGTAGTGCTTTTCTTATAAAGCTCTCCCTCATGGACTCTATAGGCTTTAGATCGCCGCACTATGCAGCGGGCCTCGTTTTGGTCCTCCGGGAGTTCCTGCCTAGTAAGGTAGGCTAGGAATGGTTCTGTCCACGGGGCGATAACCGCCATTATTACGTGGGATGAAGGTGTAATTTCATTGGCAGAGCCTCCAATTGTGTCAGATTGTTCGGCGTCGAGTGGTGCGGCTGGGTCCGGGCTGTTATTTGCGGGTTCCTCCTCCCATGTTACGGATGGCTTGAACAATCTTTCCAAAAAGATGTTGGGGGGAACTGCATCGCGTTTTGCTCCGATGCGTGCCAGGACATCCGCTGCTTGATTGTTTTCTCGGGCTATATGGTGAAACTCCAGCCCTTCGAACCGAGCTGACATTTTTAGGACGGCGTTGCGGTAAGCTGCCATTTTTGGGTCCTTGGCATCGAAGTCTCCATTTATTTGGGATATCGTGAGGTTTGAATCCCCGCGTACCTCTAGGCACTGGATACCCATGGATACTGCTATCCGGAGACCATGTAGGAGGGCCTCATATTCGGTTGCATTGTTGGAATCCGTGTACATGATTTGGTGCACATATTGGACTGTGTCTCCTGTGGGGGACATCAGGACGACGCCGGCCCCCAGTCCGGCCAACATTTTGGAGCCGTTGAAATGCATAATCCAATTTGAATATGTGCCGTACTCTTTAGGGAGCTTGGCCTCCGTCCATTCTGCGACGAAGTCGGCCAAAACTTGCGACTTAATAGCTCGCCGTGGCTTATAGGTTATATCGAACGGGAGAAGCTCGATGGCCCATTTTGCAATCCGGCCCGTTGCATCACGGTTGTTGATAATATCGTTTAGTGGCACTTCCGAGGCTACTGTTATGGAACACTCTTGAAAGTAGTGTCGTAGCTTCCGGGATGCCATGAATACCGCGTATGCAATCTTTTGATAATGCGGGTACCGTGATTTGCATGGAGTGAGGACAGTGGACACGTAGTAGACCGGCCTTTGAAGGGGGAATTTGTGTCCGTCCGTTTCCCGCTCGACAACGAGCACTGCGCTGACAACTTGGTGTGTTGCTGCAATGTACAATAACATTGGTTCGCCGGTGATTGGCGCGGCCAGGACTGGGTTTGTTGCCAATGTGGCTTTTATTTCATCAAGTCCGGCCGTGGCGGCATCCGTCCACTCGAAGTGTTCGGTGCGCCGAAGGAGGCGATAAAGGGGTAGTGCCTTTTCTCCCAAGCGGGAGATGAAGCGGCTTAAAGCCGCCACGCACCCGGTTAATTTTTGTATTTGTTTAAGGTCCTTTGGGACATCCAATTGTGACAAAGCTCGGACCTTGGCTGGGTTTGCTTCAATTCCTCTACCGGATACAATGAAGCCCAAGAGCTTTCTAGCTGGAACACCGAAGACGCATTTTTCTGGGTTGAGCTTGATGTCATATTGTCAGAGGTTATCGAATGTAAGCCTCAAGTCGTCTACTAGAGATTCGACATGTCTTGATTTGACGACCACATCATCCACATACACCTCCACTGTTTTGCCGATCTGGTTTGCCAGACATGTCTGGATCATGCGCTGATATGTTGCGCCGGCGTTTTTCAGCCCGAAGGGCATTGTGTTGAAGCAGAATGGGCCGTATGGTGTGATGAATGCTGTTGCGGCTTGGTTTGATTCTGCCATCTTGATTTGATGGTAACCAAAGTATGCGTCGAGGAAACACAACGAATCGTGTCCTGCGGTGGCATCGATAATTTGATCGATATGGGGGAGGGGGAAGGGATCCTTTGGGCAAGCCTTGTTAAGGTCTTTAAAATCGACACACAGGCGCCAGGATTTGTCCTTCTTTGGTACCATCACCAGGTTTGCTAGCCAGTCCGGATGTTTTATGTCTCTTGTGAATCCGGCCTCCAATAGCTTGGCTAGCTCCTCTCCCATAGCCTGTCTCTTGGGTTCGGAAAAATGCCGAAGGGCTTGTTTGACAGGTTTGAATCCTTTTAGGATATTTAAGCTGTGTTTGGCCAGCCTGCGTGGGATCCCTGGCATGTCTGAAGGGTGCCAGGCGAAAATGTCCTAGTTCTCTCGTAGGAACTCTCGTAGTGCGGCGTCTACATCAGGGTTCAGTTGTGCCCTGATGGAAGCTGTTTTATTGGGGTCCGTTGGATGGACCTGGAATTTGACAATTTCGTCAGCTGGCTTGAAGGATGTGGATTTGGATCTCTTGTCGAGTATCACATCATCCCTGTTAACTGTGGAGCGCAGCGCAGTCCGTTCCTCGGCCGCTAAGGCTTCGGATAGTGCCTCAAGGGCTAATGCGGCCGTCTTGTTTTCGGCGTGGAGTGCTATGTCCAGATCACTAGCTAGAGTGATAATTCCATTCGGCCCAAGCATCTTAAGCTTCTTGTACCCGTAATGGGGTATTGCTTGGAAGATTGTGAATGCTTCCCACCCTAGTAAAGCGTGATATCCGCTCTTAAACGGGGCCTCCTGAAACGTGACTTCTTCAGACCTGTAATTATCCAGCGTGCCGAACACCACATCTAGTGTGATTTTTCCTGTGCAGCGCGCTTCCCGACTGGGGATTATTCCTCTAAAGGTTGTGCTGCTTCGCTCAACGCGGTTCCAGTCTATTTCCATTTTTTGAAGGGTTTCCTCATAAATGAGGTTCAGTCCGCTGCCTCCATCCATGAGCACCTTGGTGAGGCGAAAGCCGTCCACTATGGGACTGAGGACCAATGCGGCTGGTGCTCGGGCTGTTCAGGATCTAGGTTCATCACTTGCGTTGAAGGTAATGGCAGTGTCGCTCCATGGATTTATTGTTGCAACTTGATAGACTTCGGCGAGGCTGCGGAGTGTTCTTTTTTGCACATTGTTTGATGCGAAAGTCTCAAAGACTATGAGAATGGTACTGGTGTCCTTGGGCTGGCTTTCTGCGGCCTCCGGAATTAAGAGGTCCTCGCTGATTTTGGCCACCTGCCGGAGTATCCAACATGCTCTAAGGCTGTGAGTTGGTGTGGCGTCCTCTGTACTGTGAATTCTACAGGGTCCATCGAGCCATCTTTCCAGTACGGTTCCATGCCCTGTAGAGGGTTTTGGCTTTTTGGTGAATCCCGGGTGTCCTGTGATGATGCACCCTCTTAGTTCGGACGGGATTACTATTCAAGGCCGGATTATCCCAAAAATTTATTTTGGTTTTCCAGGCGCTTTCCATCGCACAGTATTTTTGTACTATGGACGCCAAGTCAGCGAAGCGTGTGATATCACGACGACTTACGGTGTTAAGGATTCCCTTGTCCGTGCAATTACCGCAAAAAATTGAGATTGCGTCTTCCTCGCGGCAATCCTTTATCCTGTTCATAACCAGGAGGAATCTGGCCCAGTAATGATGTACTGTTTCCTCGGGCCTCTGCCTAATTTGGGAGAGATCGCTTATGATTGGGTGGGCGGGTGTTGTTGAATCTGAAACCTCACCCAATCCAAGATTCGGAGGGCGAAGAGTTTCCGAACTCTGAAGTTCGGATTCTTGGATGTTGTCCAGTGAATCTGGCTCGTTGCCTGATCCTAAGCTCAGGTCTTGAGTTATATCTCCCCCTCCGTGGGTATCCAGCTTGGAGGGGTCAGGAATTCGGACATAGCTAGTCCTTAAAATAGATGAAGGGTCGCCGCACAGCATCTCTACCACGACAACGCGGTGGGTGACTTTGGGAGAGTTAATTTCTCTTAGATCGGGTTTAAGCCCAACCTGGTCGTAATCCGTAGCGACCCCCAGGGCGGCGATGCGATCCAAGAGCTCATTTACGGAAGAGAGCTCCACTGGATCTAGCTGCTCGACGAGCTCCGAGCTGACGTGTAGGTTGCTTTTGATGACCCGAGAGGTCACCGTCGGCACAACAGCCGAACAGGTGGTCATGAGGAAACCACCTAGCCGGAGGGTTTGGCCGACAGCCAAGGTTCCCTTAGCAATGGCGCCGTCTTTAAAGACGGGAGGAGGCATCCTTCCTGATTGTGACGGCACAGAGGAACTCTCAATGAAAGCACCAATGCCGGTGTCAAAACCGGCGGATCTCGGGTAGTGGGTCCCGAACTATGCGTCTAGGCCGGATGGTAACAGGAGGCAGGGAACACAATGTTTTACCCAGGTTCGGGCCCTCTTGATGGAGGTAAAACCCTACGTCCTGCTTGATTAATATTGATGATATGGGTAGTACAAGAGTAGATCTACCACGAGATCAAGGAGGCTAAACCCTAGAAGCTAGCCTATGGTATGATTGTTGTGTATGGAGTTGATTGCCTATGGACTACAACCCACCGGTTTATATAGACACCGGATAGGGTTAGGGTTACACAGAGTCGGTTACAATGGTAGGAGATCTTGAATATCCGCATCGCCAAGCTTGCCTTCCACGCCAAGGAAAGTCCCATCCGGACACGGGACGAAGTCTTCAATCTTGTATCTTCATAGTCCTGGAGTCCGGCTGAAGGTATAGTCCAGCTACCCAAACACCCCCTAATCCAGGACTCCCTCACTTGCATTATCTCTTTTGTGGATTATCCTTTCAGGTTTTTGCTTCTGCATCATTCACTTCATGCTGACCAGGTTTGAGGTGATATTCCTTGGACCCTGGTGGACTCAGAGCATGGTGATGAGGAGAAGCAGGAGCACACACAAAGAAGAGTGAACCTGGAGCATCCATGAGGAAGCAAAGGAGAAGAGCTACAGTTGGTGAGATGATCGAGCGTGTGCTACACCGTCAAATCCTAGTGAACTGTTTCATGACCCATTCCAAATACTATCATCCATTGGTACATGCTAAAATCATTTGGTATTTGGGTTGCTAGAGCTATTTCTTAAATATTGTCATGCTGAATTTACCTATGGCACATTGAGCTTGATGTGAATATGTGAACCAATTACCGAATGCCTTGTAAACCAGTGATCTACACAATGCGTGCTTTGCTGAAATTAGTGAGAACTATTAGTTCTGAGTGGTAAAATCTCTATTGCACTAGTAAACTCAATCATTTTCTGCATTTACCTTGATACGCCTAGATCACTTTGTTTAGATGATGTATTTGTGCCAAGTGTGTCCCACTTAGAGCAACCACTTAACCACTATGGATTAGCATGCTATGTTCTCTGGATCGGTAGCATGTGAACCAGACATGGATGAGTGTATATTCTCGTTACCTTCTTTTGTATTCATTTGTTCAGTAAGTAATAATGAATATAACTTCGATCAACCTACAGTAGCATGTCATGTTCCCTGGATCGGTGGCTTGTGAAACCTAGTAGATTGGACTATAAAAATAATAATTTTATATAAACAAAAATGCAATTGTTGAACTAGGTGTATACCATGTTCTCTGGATCAGTGGTATATTCCTTTGGGGAGACAAAGAAAAAACTAATAATTGGTCGAGCCAGGTGTATACCATGTTCTCGAGATCGGTGGTATGTTCCTTTGCTGAGACCGATAATATATTATCATTGCTTCCTTCAAATTCAATAAGTGGTCCAACCACAATGTTGTGTTCATGGTAATAATTTTTTCTTGGGATCATGCTCTCTTTACGAACCTTTTGGCACAATTAGAATTTGAACTTGTTGATCCACTTTTATCATTGTAAAAGTTTAAAATGATCGGGTCTACTAGGATCCTATTGCTTTGTACACTACTAGGGAAAGGGAAAAGCCTAACAGTAGGGCGGGTTGGAGGCGTATTAGTGGAGAGGGGAGGCACACTACTGATATGATGCTACAACTAATGTTCAACAGTAGCGCGGGTCGGGCACACTACTACTATCCTGCATAGCAGTAGCGTGTTTTCTATCCCCGCGCTACTACTACACCTCCTAGAAGCTGTGTCTTTTGCCACCAAGCGCTACTACTACACCTCCCTAGCAGTAGCGCCTAGTTGGCTACCAGCGCTACGGGTATAGTTTGCTATTTTTTTCTACTGCATACTATCGTTGTATTATGTACTGGTTTATAGTAGTCTTATGATATGATTTTATGATCATGATGAGTTATTATTCGAGTGGGTGAAAGATACATGGATTAGATTCAAGTGGAGGCAACATGGTGCATATCCAAAGTACTACTAATCCAAACTTGAGCACTTTTGTTTGGATTAGTATGATCAAGTTTGGATCACTGTTCAAGATATCTTCCGATATTCTGATAAATCGGCCGATTTATCGCTTACGGTGGTCTGACCGATAAGATAAATCGGCCGATAAATCTACCGATATGGCGATAAATCGGCTGATATGCTGATAAACTGGCCGATTTACCCCTTATCATAGGTCGACCGATAAGTTCCCGATAAGCGATATCCCTAACATTGGTTTGGATTAGTAGTACTTTCGATCTGCACCATATGTGTTGCCTCCACTTGAATCTAATCCATGTTTATTTCACCCACTGATATATATAATAACTAATCATGCTCATAATGATATAACAACTAAGCATCATCATTATTAATAATAACTCATCATCGTTATCACAATAAAAAGTCGTACTCATCATCATCATTGTCATCTAACAACTTCTACTCGTTATCATAATAACAAGTCATACTCATCATCATCATAGTCATCTAACAACTTCTACTCGTTATCATAATAACAAGTCATACTCATCATCATCATAGTCATCGAACCAACCCTACTTAATTGTTCTTAGGACATACTACCCTCTCTGAGGTAAAATAGCATAAAACAAGATAGGCCCTGACGCTCCATTATGGAGAATGGAGATTATCCTGTCTCCAATTCTTGCGCTTCGCATAATGTTGCTTCCAAAAGCTCCCTATGATTGTCCATACATTTTTTCATTCTTTGATTGTCATGTCTTCATCAGTTTTAGAAATCCGGTATGAAGAGTGGTGAAGCCTAGGCAGACTTGGCCGTAAGCTAATAACATCAAGGTGACCTTTCAGAAACATCAGATCAGGCACACAATCCTTCAGGATTTTCTGTTGAAAAACATAATAATAACGTCGTAGTTAGCAATGTAGTTTAGCTTTAGAAGAATATATGCAAAAGATGCATGGATTTCGTAATAGTAAAAAATCTTACCAGGCCATCTCCATGGATGTTACTGTAGTTCAACACGTGCACTACGGTAATGTGCACGTATTGACCATAATGTGCAGGAGTTTCATAATTGATATTGTAATTCTCAACATCAATAATAAATGAGATAAGATGATCTTTCTCCTCATAAGTTAATTCAGCGCCATCAGTGTAGTAGGTTATGTCTACCATCTTCCGTATATTTTTTGAAGAATGAAAATAAGATAACAATGGAAATAAGCACTCAACTATTTTGAAATAAACAATATAAATTACTTAATAAATATGTTTGATAAACTCACATAGAGTTGGAAGTGGAAGCATATCAACAAGGACCCAAATGCCGATATTAGCTTCATCGACATTATCTTCGTCGACATTATCTCTGTCCATGTCATCTTCAGGATCACCAAGATCGAAGGTGACATGCATACCCTCCTGAAAATTATATGCCTTGCACAGTGCTTCCCAATTGGAGCAACCAAAATGGGATACGCTCTCTGAATTGTATAGCTTTACAGCAAAATCATAACTATGATGGGTCTTGAGATGAACTATTTTTGTCTCCATATTTTCATGATCTTCGAAATTCAGATGCTCCAAGACATAACGTCTTGCATGGCATGGGATAAGCTAGTCGAATTGTAAAATACGGAAATTACACATTGAAGAAGCAGAAGTAATGCATGCTTAGTTACGAAAAAGACTTGCCATTGCATACCGTTTCAATATCGATGGTCTCGTCGAGCTTAAAATTGAAGTGTCGACCGTCTACCAGGTGAGACCTGTCACACAGACCCCGGTCGTCACCGCAGTAGTTGCACTCCGGGATCCTATCATCATCGTCATACATTTCCTATGTTAATAATTAAAAGATTAAACTTCTAAAATTAAATATATGTACTACAAAAACTAAATTAGATCATTATTATTCATCAGGGGTTGACTATCGGTCTGTCCAGTCTTTTCTTGAAAACTCTTAGCTCACGTGGTGTATATATTCGACCATCGGTGATGGTAGTTCCTCCCTTCGTTCCCGAGTGCATTACACCAAATTGTCTAGCACATGGGAACAAAGGAGAAGCTACCCCCACAACAACAGTCGGGATTCTTCATCTTTGACATTTGCGAGCGTTGGTGATGGTAGCTACTCCTGTCATTCCAAAGTGTGTTACACCAAAATGTCAAGCACCTTGGAATGAAGAAGAAGCTACCCCCAGGACAACAGTCGGGATTCTTGATATGTCTCCAACTTATCTATAAGTTTTTATTGTTCCATGTTGTTATATTACCATTCTTGGATGTTTTACAATCATTTATAGCAACTTTATATCATTTTTTGGGACTAACCTATTTACATAGTGCCCAATGCCAGTTGTTGTTTTTTGCTTGTTTTTTACTTCGTAGAAAATCAATACCAAATGGAGTCCAAATGCAGCGAAACTTTTTGGAGAATTTTTCTGGGCCAGAAGACACACGTCGGGCCAAAGAAGTACCAGGGGGTGCCCTGAGGGGGGCACAACCCACCTGGGCGCGCCTAGGGGCCCAGGCACGCCCTGGTGGGTTGTGCCCACCTTGGTGGCCTCCCGCGCCGCCTCTTTGCTCTATAAATACTGCAATATCTCAGAAACTCTATGGGAGTCGATGAAAAACAATTCCAACTGCTGCAAGTTCCAGAAACCACAGATCCAATCTAGACACCATCACGCAGGGGTTCATCATCCTCATTGGTGCCTCTCCGATGATGCGTGAGTAGTTCATTGTAGACCCACTGGTCCGTAGTTAGTAGCTAGATGGCTTCCTCTCTCTCTCTCTCTCTCTCTTTTGTTTCTCAATACAATGGTATCTTGGAGATCCATTTGATGTAACTCTTTTTGCGTGTATTTGTTGGGATCCGATAAACTTTGAGTTTATGATCAGATGTATGTTTTTATCCATGAAAGTTATTTGAGTCTTTTGATCTCCTATATGCACGATTACTTATAGCCACATATTTATTCTTTGAATCTTTGGTTTAGTTAGGTCGACTAGATCGATTTTTCTTGCCATGGGAAGAGGTGCTTTGTGATGGGTTCGATCTTACGGTGCTCGATCCCAGTGACAAAAGGGGAAACGACATGTATGTATCATTGCTATTAAGGATAACAAGATGGGGTCTATTCCTATATGATTAGATCTTGTCTACATCATGTCATCGTTCTTATTGCATTTCTCCGTTTCTCCATGAACTTAATACACTAGAGGCATGCTGGATAGCGGTAGATGTGTGGAGTAATAGTGGTAGATGCAGGCAGGAGTCTGTCTACTAATATTGGACGTGAAGCCTATATAATGATCATTGCCTGGGTATCATCATGATTATTCGAAGTTCTATCAATTGCCCAACAGTAATTTTTTTACCCACCGTATGCTATTTTTCTCGAGAGAAGCCCCTAGTGAAATCTACGACCCCCGGGTCTCTTCTTTATTATATTTGCCTTCAAGATCTATTTTTATCTGCTTTTATTTTCAGATCTATTAATCCAAAAACCCAAAAATATCTTGCTGCAATTTTTATTTATTTGTTTTATCTCGCGTTCCCGCGAGATCTATTTATCCAATCTACTACAAATTTTACCTATCTTTTACCTGGGAGTCAGGGTGTGCAAAACCGAACCGAAAACCAATAACCAAACCGAAAAAAACAAAACCGAACCGAATTTCGGTTTTTTTAGTTTTTGGTTTCAGTTTCAGTTTTTGATTTTCAAAACCATATACCCTTCGGTTTTTTCGGTTAGAAACCGACGGTTTTCGGTTAAACCGAATTAAACCGAAAGTACCCCCACTGTATGAAGGGATTTAAGTGAAACTACAGCCACTCCTCTATTTATAGCCTTCTTCCCACCACGATGCTGCTCCATACGCGAGGTGGGACTAAAACGCTGCAGTTTGAACGAACGACCTGGGCACCCAGCGTACGTTGTGCTTGCTTGGGCCTCAAATTATCCAGCCCATATGACCACTCTGGTCGCTTGCCTGAGAAAAAGGCCAGCCCGCCGCTTTTGTCATGATTAGGATTCGCTCTTTCCTTTTTTTGCTTGCTCCATCTTGTAATAAAATGAATATAATTGACTCTTTCCTTTAGCTTGCTCCCTCACGTAATAAAAAACCTTCCTAATCTCAGATTTGCTGCCATTTAATACCTAGGACCAGTCCATGTGTGCCATCTAATAATGATCTAATCTACGTAGGCACTTCTCACAAGAAAAATCTTACCTACATACACAGACCGAATCATGTGACCAAAATATATTTGTTGTTCATTCAAAAATTCGCGTCAACTTTGGTTATTTTGGTTATTACCGAAACCAAACCGAATTTAAATGGTTATTACCGAAACCGAACCGTATCTATGTATAAAACCGTATAAACCGAAGTATAAAAACCGTATAAACCAAAAACCATATAAACCGAACCGAATCAAACCGAAAAAACCGATTGCACACCCTGACCTGGGAGGGATTGACAACCCCTCTTTTACGTTGGGTTGCAAGTATTTATTCTTTGTGTGCAGGTGCCGTTCACGTAGTATTGCGTGGTTCTCCTATTGGTTCGATAACCTTGGTATCATCACTGAGGGAAATACCTACCGTAGCTGTGCTGCATCATCCCTTCCTCTTTGGGGAAATACTGACGTACTTCAAGCCGCATCAAAAGAAATTTCTTGCGCCGTTGTCGGGGAGACATCATCAACATCTACCAGGTTCCAAATCACAAATCTCATCTCCTTGCAATTTACATATGCCATTTGCCTCTCGTTTTCATATCTCCCACTCACAAAAATTTGCCGTTTTATTCGCTCTCTTTTTCGTTTGCCATTTTCTTGTCAGATCCATTTTTGAGTGCGATCTTGTTGCGTAGTCACGATGATTCAAGAGAACACCAAGTTGTGTGATTTCTCCAATACCAACAACAATGATTTTATTGAGCACGATGTGCTTTAGTATTTTTTGAAGAAATGCTCTCATGCTGCAATTAGATTTATTTGAGAGTTAGTAAATTTTTTTAAGAAATTCTCTCACGCTTCACTTAAATTATTTTGAGAGAAGAATTTTTTTATGCTCATGTTCTTCACTTAGATTTGTTTGAGCTATCAAGAGCAACATATGAAATTAGTCCCAAAGTGGTAGATATTCAAGAGGGATATAATAAAAAACTTTCATGAAGATCATTGGAAAAAAATAGACTTGATTCCTTGTAATAGTTTTGTGATATGATGATATAACATGTGAGTCATGTTGATGAGTAATTATGCTTTAGTAAGAATATTGATGTTAAGGTTTGTGATTCCCTATGCAAGCATGAAAGTCAATAGTTATGCAATGAAATTATATCCTACTTGTGGTGCATTATTCGGTGTTAGTTATGCTTAATGCTTGCTTATGGGATTTTTTTCTTTTCTTGGTTGGATGCTTCTCAATCTTTTGTTAGACTTCACTTGCACTAAGTATGATCAGTACTTATTCATCCAAAGTCCTTAAACCCAATTTTTCCACATGAGTCCACTATACCTACCTATATGCGGTATTCTTTTGCCGTTCTAAGCAAATTTGTATGTGCCATCTCTAATCTTCAAAATAAATTTCTCTTTTGTGTGCTCGTACCGCTCATGAAACGGTAAGGGGTGGCTGATATTTTTCCATGCTAGATGTGTTATTCTCAAGATGAGTGTTTATTCACTTGTCATTGCACAAGAGTACGACAAAGGTATTAGGGATGCCCAGTCCCGAAATGAAAAATGAATTTACTTTATGTTGTCAAATAATAAATTCCTTGGGAAGTGTTGGTATGGACGGCACCCGTGGATTTGGTTAGTCGTGGAATGCGAAAGTATGGTCGAAAAAGGAATAAACTTTATTTTCTGTTTGGGAACCGCCTATGATATATCTAGCATGGAAAGTGTTGGGAACTACTCGATCATTTTCGTTGACAGGAAAAGCATGCCACCCAAAATGTTTTCATCTCTATCTTTTTTGCTTTGAGCTCTGGCAGCTCTACAAATCCCTACTTCGCTCTGCGAAGGGCCTTTCTTTTACTTTATGCAATATTTATTCTTACTTGAGTCTTCATCTTCTCTTATAAAACACCAACTAAGGGGCACTATGATCGTACTTGAGCATTGGGTGTAGGTAATATGCAAGTATGTTTCATGAATAGATCAATGATTGAGCATAATCGGCTCGAGATAACTTGCTTTAGTGTTGACTAGAAAAAAGGCCCGTGCGTTGCAACGAGAGAAAAAATATCCTCTCATATCTCTAGCTGGGTCAGTTGGACAAACTGTGTGTGACCGGTTGGCAGGTTATGAGATCGAACCCTCCCATCAGCAATTTTATTTTTTTCCAGTTCTCCGGATCTGGGCCACCGTGGCCCATCGGGTGGGCTTCCTCCGTTGGGCCAAAACGGGTGGCAAGTAATGAAACCAAATAGTGTACCTGAAATTAATTGAAGCGGGACCAAACAACGCGGGACGAAAACCAAGAATACCGCCTCCCTTTAATAGTAGGTATAGATATATTTGAAAGACATGGTTGCTTGTTGATATGCTTGAGTATTGAAATCTTCATGTCAAAACTAGACTATTGCTTTGAATCATATAAAAGTCCAAATATCCATGCTACAAAGGAAATAATACGTGATAAACATGTTAGGCAGCATTCCACATCAAAAATTCTGTTTTTATCATTTACCTACTCGAGGACGACCAGGAATTAAGCTTAGGGATGCTGATATGTCTCCAACTTATCTATAATTTTTTATTGTTCCATGCTGTTATAATATCTTTCTTGGATGTTTTAAAATCATTTTATAGCATATATCGTTTTTGGGACTAACATATTGACATAGTGCCCAGTGCCAGTTTTTGCTTATTTTATACTACGCAGAAAATCAATACCAAATGGAGCCCAAACACGTCGAAACTTTTTGGAGAATTTTTCTAGGCCAGAAGACACACGATGGGCCAAAGAAGTACCAGAGGGGTGCCCTGAGGTGGGCACAACCCACCTAGGCCCACCTCGGTGGCCTCCCACACCGCCTCTTTGCTTGTAAATACGCCAATATTCCAGAAACCCTAGGGGAGTCGACGAAAAACAATTCCAGCCACCGCAAGTTTCAGAAACCATAGATCTAATCTAGACACCATCACGAAGGGATTCATCATCCTCATTGGTGCCTCTCCGATGATGCGTGAGTAGTTCATTGGTGCCTCTCTTTTGATGCTCAATACAATGGTCCCATAGAGATCTATTTGATGTAACTCTTTTTGCGATGTGTTTGTTGGGATCCGATGAACTTTGAGTTTATGATCAGATCTATGTTTTTATCCATGAAAGTTATTTGAGTCTTTTGATCTCTTATATGCATGATTACTTATAGCCTCGTATTTCTTCTTCGAATCTTTGATTTAGTTAGCCCGACTAGATCGATTTTTCTTACCATGGGAAGAGGTGTTTTGTGATGTGGGTTCGATCTTACGGTGCTCGATCCCAGTGACAGAAGGGGAAACGACACATATGTATCAGTTCTTGACACGTCCATTTTGCATCATGCTTTTATATCGATATTTATTGCATTATGGGCTGTTATTACACATTATGTCACAATACTTATGCCTATTCTCTCTTATTTTACAAGGTTTACATAAAGAGGGAGAATGCCGGCAGCTGGGATTCTAGGCTGGAAAAGGAGCAAATATTAGAGACCTATTCTGTATAGCTCCAAAAGTCCTGAAACTTCACGGAAGTCATCTTCAGAATATATAAAAAATATTGAGCGCAAGAAGTTCACCAGGGGGGCCACACCCTGCCCACGAGGGTGGGGGCGCGCCCTACCCCCTGGGCGCGCCCCCCTACCTCGTGGGCCCCCTGGTGGCCCTCCTATGCCCATCTCCTGCTATATGGAGTCTTTCGATGAGGAAAAAAAATTAGAAGCCATCTTTCCCGACGAGACTCCGCCGCCACGGCGGAACCTTGGTGGAACCAATCTAGGGCTCTAGGGAGCTGTTCTGCCGGGGAAACTTCCCTCCAGGAGGGGGAAATCACCGCCATCGTCATCACCAATGCTCCTCTCATCGGGAGAGGACAATCTCCATCAACATCTTCACCAGCACCATCTCCTCTCAAAACCCTAGTTCATCTCTTGTATCCAATTCTTGTCTCCAAGTCCGGGATTGGTACCTGTGGGTTGCTAGTAGTGTTAATTACTCCTTGTAGTTGATGCTAGTTGGTTTATTTGGTGGAAGATCATATGTTCAGATCCTATATGCACATTAATACCCCTCTTATTATGAACATGAATATGCTTTGTGAGTAGTTACGTTTGTTCCTGAGGACATGGGAGAAGTCTTGCTATTAGTAGTCATGTGAATTTGGTATTCGTTCGATATTTTGATGAGATATATGTTGTCTCTCCTCTAGTGGTGTTATGTGAACGTCGACTACATGACACTTCACCATTATTTGGGCCTAGAGGAAGGCATTTTGTTGGGGATATTACTACTGGGCGTAAACCGGCCTATCTGGGCCGGGTTAACTTCGTCAGTAGTTAAGTATGTTAAAGCCCAAGAAGGCAGATGAGGGCTCAAGGCCCATGGTCGGTTCAAGGCTTGTAGCCGTAAACCGGCCTTGGTAGTTAACTTGGATTGTAAGTTAGGAATAAGTAGAGACCAGACCGGACACATCTATGAGCCGGTATTGGGACTCTGTGAACCGACGGCGTCACCCGTGTATATAAGGGGACGACCTGGCGGCGGTTCAAGGACACAAACAACAACTCGAGACATAGGCGAAGCTTGTTTGCTCCCTAGTCACCGAAACCCCATCAATTCCATCACAACTAGATGTAGGCTTTTACCTTCATCAAAGGGGCCGAACTAGTATAAACTCTCTTGCGTCCCTGTGTCCGCTTTAACCCCTTCAAGCTAACCCGTCACGATGGATCCACGACTAAGTCCTTTCTCTAAGACATCTGCCATGACAAAACCACAACAGTTGGCGCCCACCGTGGGGCTATCGCATGATGGTTTCAAGTTCTTGGAGGGCCGCTTTGAAGGACTCAAGGGCTACGCCATGGGCCGGATGACTAAGAGTCGTCGCGGCAAGCTCTACATCGATGATGCAGGCTAGGGCCCCGAGGCTGGCTCAGTTGAGTACGGGTATCGGGTCCCCTTTGGTGGCATACACGTTTTCATCGGCAAGATCAGAGAACCGGGCCCTGAGCCGAATATCTGCACCGACCTCGTTGAAACGGCTCAGCATGCACGATCTACCCGGGTTAAACCGGCCATGAAGCGTGCCTTCGTGGGAGTCATCCATGGAGGAGGTCATGAGGACGGATCGGGATCTGGCGGCGAGACCGTCATTTACTCTGGCGATGAGTCATCCGGAGAAAGCGAATCTCTTTATCAGCTACAAGATGGCCGGATTGGGGGCTGTTCCGATGGTGACAGTATTCCGGACCCCTCTGATCTACCCAACCGAGTTGGAATATTCATGGCTAGTACACAAGTAGCACTTCATTCTTCGGCTGCTGTGCCAATAACCTCCGGTTCAGCAGCGGCGACAGCTGCTGGGGCAGGGAGCTCTGCGCGCCCGCCGGCACAAGTTCTATCAGATCTATTTGATGCATTGGCTGTGCTTATGGCAGAGGCTAATCCGACGGATCAGGAAGTCCACAACACGGAGATTGCAAAGGTGAAGGAACAGATCACCCAGGCCAAGGCGGACTTGGCAGCCAAGGATGCCAGGATGACCGCAGAGCGGGCCGCTTTAGACGCACAAGCCTACAGGCTCATGTTGGACCAGAACGCGTTGCATGAAGTCATGAAGAGGAAGTACCAATCCCGTTTGCCTTCGGTTTTCGAGGCCAAAGACCTTCTCAACATCCCAGGAGCAGGAACCAGTAATCCGCTGTAGGTAAACCGGACGGAAGCCCCTGTGACCGGCGCGCCGGTTCAGCCCCGTCGGATGGATCTGCCTCGTCAAAATACTGTTATACCTCAGGCTGTTCCGACACCTCCGGGTCACTACTCCAACCCGATGGACAATCTCGTTGCCGCTGCTGCACGGCTGGAGGCCATTCCAATTGAAGGTGACTCGCCGCAGGCAGTAGAGACGCGACGGGTCAAGGAGCTTCTGAGGACAGCTTTGGTCCAATAGGAAGCATACTCGTACAGCCGCGACCAGATCCACTCGAACCCCCGTCCAAGCCGGAGCTATAGCAGACATATGGATGAACCAGCAGTGTCGAGTAATGAATGACGTGGAGCACCCCATGGCAACAACCCGGCGGGTGGTCCTGATAACGCTCAGGAAGTGGTGGACCGGGCCCGAGCGCGCAGGGAGGCTGAGTTAGCCGCACAACATCAGGCTCGGCAGCTCACGCCGGTTCGTCCAACTATCTCGATCGAACCTGGTGTTACTTCTAGTTCTTTGGGGGTGCCTTGCCTTGTCCCCGCTTTACGCAATGTGCGCCTGCCCAAGGATTTCAAAGGCCCGCGCAAAGTACCAAATTACACGGCGGATCAACCTCCAGAGACATGGGTGGAGAGCTATGAGATGGCCATGGAGATGCTTGATGTGGATGACGCGGAGTGTGCGAAATACTTCACCATGATGCTTGAAGGAACGGCCCGTACTTGGTTAAAAAGCTTGCCGGCTAATTCTATCAGTTCATGGGCCCAATTACGAGCCCGGTTTATCAGCAATTTCAAGGATACATGTAAACAACCTATGTCGATAGTGGACTTAGTTGCCTGCGTCCAGGAGGAAGGAGAATCGATGACTCATTGGGTGCACCGGGTTTCACAAGTGTTGCATTCATCAGACCGCATCAACGCTGACACCGCAGTATTAACCCTAGAAGGCAACTGCCGGTTTGGGCCCCTAAAGCTGAAGTTGGGACGGATGAAGCGTCATTGCACTGACATGGGGACCCTCATGGCTGCTTTGGTAAAGTATGATGATTCTGATAGTACCAAGGATCCCGAATCTGATGATGACAAGGCAGGGAAGGGAAAGAGGAACAACAACTCCAAAGGTCAGCAGCATCACTCAGCAGGCAATGGTGGTGGAGGCAAGCGTAAAGCGGATGGTAACATGGACTTTGTGGCTAATGCCAACGTGCAGGAAAATGGCCAGCGACGCAAGGGTAAACCGAAAAATCGCAGTGGGGCACCCAACCCTAACCCGGACCGCCTAAACTATCTACAGAGCCAGCCCTGTCCAAGACATGGGACGAATGAGGCGCCAGCAAACCACCTTTGGAAGGATTGCTTCATTATCCAGGAGTTCAAGAATTCTAATGCTTTCCGGTATGATCACGGCTCCGGCGGTTGCTCAGGATCCGGGCCGGGTTACGGTGGAGGAAATTCTGGTTCAGGATTTAATGGTAATCTAGGCAGACATAATAATCAAAATAGTCAGAACAACCAGGGTGGTTACAACCAACAGCAGCAACAGTCAGGTTACCAGAGCAACCCAAAGCAGTTGAGTAGTGGGCAGTACCATGTCTTCACCACTAGCTTGGACAAGCGAGACCAGAAGGTTCAGAGGCGGGCGGTCAACTCTGTTGAACCGGCCATGCCCCGTTATCTACGCTGGTCTGAACAGCCAATCATATGGAGTAGAGAGGATCACCCTCCCCAGGTTGATAATCCGGGCCAGTTGGCTCTGGTGGTGGCGCCTCAGGTGGGAGGTTACAAGTTCACCAAAGTGCTCATGGATGGAGGGAGCAGCATTAATATCTTGTACTATGATACCTTCCGTCATATGGGACTAACAGATAAAAATCTCAAACCGTCTAATATGGTGTTCCACGGTGTGGTACCTAGCAAATCAGCATATTCTGTTGGTAAGATAGCTCTGGAAGTGGCCTTTGGGGATGATCATGATTCCAGGTCGGAGACATTGACGTTTGAAGTGGTGAAAATCCAAAGTCCATATCACACCCTGTTTGGGCGACCGGCCTACGCCAAGTTTATGGCACGGCCCTGTTATGTGTATTTGCAGCTCAAGATGCCGGGTCACAAGGGGACAATAACGGTTCACGGAAGCCGCAAAATCGCTTTGGAGTGCGAGGAAGGAGATGCGGCCTATGTAGAGTCGGTTTGTGCCACTGAGGAGCTGAAGTATTATAAGGACAATGTTGATCCGGCGGACATGACTCCATTAAAGAAGCCAACTACGGAGCATGATCTGGCCCTGAAGTTCAAATCGGCAGCAGAAACTAAGCTTGTTGACTTCGTACCTGGCGATTCGTCCAAGCAGTTCAGCATCAGTGCCAACTTGGATCCGAAATAGGAAAGCGCGCTCATTGAGTTCATCCGTGAGAATCGGGACATTTTTGCATGGAAGCCCCCTGACATGCCAGGTGTACCGAGGCAACTCGCTGAGCACACCCTTAATGTGGATCCTAAATACAAACCGGTGAAACAGTTCCTCCGCCGGTTTAACGAAGAAAGACGCAAGGCGATTGGAGAAGAGGTAGCCAGGCTCTTGGCAACTGGCTTTATTGTTGAAGTTTTTCACCCTGAGTGGCTTGCCAATCCGGTGCTGGCCCTTAAGAAAAACGGCACCTGGCGCACGTGTGTCGATTACACAGATCTTAATAAGGCTTGTCCAGTAGATCCTTTTGCCCTCCCCCGTATTGATCAAATTATTGATGCTACGGCGGGTTGTGAGCGTTTAAGTTTTTTGGATGCATATTCTGGCTATCATCAGATCAAAATGGCAGTTAAGGACCAGGAGAAGACGACATTCATAACTCCCTTTGGAGCCTTCTGCTATGTGTCTACGCCCTTTGGGCTCAAGAGTGCCCAGGCAACTTATCAATGGTGTGTACAAAATTGTCTTCACAAGTAGATTGGCCGTAATGTACATGCTTACGTGGATGATATCGTGGTTAAGTCCAGCGAGAAGGAGACTCTGATTGATGATTTGAAGGAAACCTTTGATAACCTGAGGACATACAAGATGATGCTTAATCCGGACAAGTGTGTCTTTGGTGTACCGGCGGGCAAGTTATTGGGTTTTCTGGTGTCCAACAGGGGAATTGAGGCTAATCCGGAGAAGATCACAGCCATCACCTCCCTGGCTAAACCGAAGTGTATCAACTATGTTCAATGCCTGGTAGGCCGGATTGCCGCGTTAAGCCGGTTTATCAGTCGTCTTGGTGAGAAGGCAATCCCTTTGTATCAGATGTTGAAGAAGACGGATCAGTTTGTCTGGAGTTCCGCTGCTGATGAAGCATTTGAGGACTTAAAGCGGCAATTGGCCAATCCGCCTATGCTCGCCACTCCCATTGACAAGGATCCGTTACTGCTATATGTTGCTGCTAATGCTCGTGCGGTCAGCGTGGCTATTGTGGTGGAGCGAAAGGAGGCAGGTAAGGAGCATCCGGTTCAACGTCCGGTCTATTATATCAGCGAGGTACTCATTGAGTCCAAGCAAAGGTATCCGCATTGGCAGAAGCTGGTGTATGGAGTTTTAATGGCAAGCCGGAAGCTTAAACAATACTTCCAAGGGCACCCAATTACGATGGTCAGTTCTGCTCCTTTGGGGGATATCATCCAGAACCGGGAAGCAACTGGCCGGATTGCCATGTGGGCTATAGAGCTTGGGCTGCACGGTTTGAAGTATGTGCCTCGGATGGCGGTTAAGTCTCAAGCACTTGTTGATTTCATCAATGATTGGACGGAAATGCAAGCACCTGAAGAAAAGCCGGATCACACATATTGGACCATACATTTTGACGGATCCAGGCAATTGGAAGGCTCGGGGGCTGGAGTCGTATTAACTTCCCCATGAGGTGATAAGTTTTGTTATGTTCTCTGCTTAATGTTCCCTTGTACTAACAATGCAGCTGAGTATGAAGCCTTGCTCCACGGTCTCCAGATGGCTAAGGAGATGAATCTAAGTCGAGTTAAGTGCTTCGGTGACTCGGACCTTGTGGCTCAGCAAGTATCTGGCACTTGGGACTCCAAGGACCCACTCATGGCAGCATATCGTCGCGAGGTGGATATTGTTGTAGGTCACTTTAAAGGCTATCAGGTGGACCACGTGGACCGGTGGAAGAATGAAGCGGCAGACGCTTTAAGCCGGTTGGGCTCTCAGCGCAAACCGGTCCCGCCCAATGTTTTTCTGGATGTGCTGCACAACCCGTCGGTCAAGATCCCTGGTGAAGCGGATTTGGCTATTCCTGATCGGGAGTCTCAATTGGTAGCAGCTCTTCATGTTATTCCGGATTGGACGCTTCCTTACCTGGCGTACAAGAACCAGGGCGAGTTACCAGAGGATGAGACTCTGGCCCGACAGATAATCCGGTGGTCCAAGTCCATGACTATTATCAATGGCGAGTTGCATCATTGCAGTGTGTCAGGGGAGTTTCAACGCTGTGTGTCTCCTGAAGAGGGCCGTGAAATTTTGCGTGAGATCCACGAAGGAGATTGTGGTCACCACGCCGGTTCAAAATCTCTGGTGGCTAAAGCGTTTCGCCATGGCTTCTATTGGTTAACTGCTCATGCTGATGTGGAGGATCTGGTCAGACGATGTGATGGTTTCCAAAAGTTTTCAAGACGTGCTCATGTGCCGGCTCAAGAATTGAGAATGATTCCAATTACTTGGCCGTTTGCGACTTGGGGGCTGGATATGGTTGGGCCTTTCAAAAGGTCCAAATATAAGAAGACCCACCTCCTGGTGGCGGTTGACAAGTTTACAAAGTGGGTGGAGGCAGAACCTGTTAGCAAGTGTGATGCGGCCACGACGGTTCAGTTCATTAAAAAAGTGATTTTCCGGTTTGGCTTTCCACACAGTATCATCACAGATAATGGTACCAATTTGTCCAAAGGTGCCATGAAGGAATTCTGCGAACGGGAGCACATCCGGCTCGACGTTTCATTGGTGGCACATCCACAGTCCAATGGTCAAGCAGAAAGGGCTAATCAAGAGATCTTGAGAGGCATCAAGCCCCGGCTTATGGTTCCTTTGCAGAGAACACCGGGTTGTTGGGTAGAAGAGTTACCATCTGTGTTATGGAGCATCAATACTACACCCAACAGATCAACATGATACACACTGTTCTTCATGGTTTATGGAGCGGAGGCGGTTCTCCCCAGTGATATCTGTCATGATTCACCCCGTGTGGCGGCTTATGTTGAAGCGGACAATGAGACAGCACGGCAAGACGCTTTGGACCTGTTGGATGAAGAACGTGACATAGCAGCTGCCCGCTCGGCGATTTACCAACAGGATCTTCGTCGTTATCACAGTCGCTGAGTCAGAACTAGAACCTTTCAGGAAGGAGATTTGGTGCTTCGGCTCATCCAAGATCAGAC
Organism: Triticum aestivum; assembly: GCF_018294505.1. Lineage (NCBI taxonomy): Eukaryota > Viridiplantae > Streptophyta > Magnoliopsida > Poales > Poaceae > Triticum > Triticum aestivum. Next base: position 149,401,193 of record NC_057809.1, read on the forward strand.
TGATATGCATAAGCTATCCCCACCTTGGGAGGGGCCTTTCATGGTTAGCAAGAATCTGCACAACAGGTCATACTATCTGATCGATATTCAATAGCATAAAGATTCACGTACATCAAAGGAGGAGACCCACAGGCCGTGGAACATAGCTCATCTTCGGCCTTACTATACCTGAGCCATTGGCTCTACTTATGTACATATTACGACGATGTATATATTATGATTAAATATAATAAACCGGAACCTCAGCTAAAGCGGGGTATCTGTTCTTTTACATCATGTGTGGTTACACGGAGTTGTTCTAAAGCGGCCTCCGGTTTACCCCTTGAGTTAGCTTTTCAAAAGTGTCATGTTATATCACTTGGGGGCTTGGTCGTGTCCGAACCAATGCAATACCTCTTGATAGGCGAGAGCCACCAGATCACTTGGGGACTTGGTCACGTCTGATCCAGTCATGCCTCTTGATCGGCCTAAGGCCACAGAATCACTTGGGGGCTTGGTCGAACCTGAACCATTGCCATGCCACTTGATCGGCATAAATGCCGCGGTTTCATTTGGGGACCTGGCTGACTTGAACCATAGCTACACCTATCGGGAGCTTGGTTGTGTTCGACCATGGTAACGCCATCTGATCAGCTCAAATAAGCCTCTTTTTGCAAACGATTTTGTCATTGCCTTTGCTTCACATTTTTCTTTGAAAGATATTTCTTTCTTTTTATTGCGTTTTTTAAAACCGACAAAGTTTTAAGACGGTTTAAACTGTCAATTGACGGAACACGGTTCATTTTAATCCGGAGACTATTTGCCCGATTTGATTTTTTTTGTTTTTTGTTAACATCCTATTATGGAGTAACACGGTGTTTATTATAACCCGGCACGGTTTACATGGTAAACCGGCATCATATATATATAGGAGCTGCTATCTCCTCCAATAGTGTGGGTTTATAAAACTCCGCTTCAAGATTGGCCAAGCCAACTTCACGCTCAACGGTGGCAGGTATTATGTATCTCAAAAATTTGGTCATATACTTAAAAATTTCAGATGTTTTGATTTCATGTACGCAGACATCATATTCCGCCTGACGGTACAACCGCGGTGGCACTTTAAGATTTTTTTATTGCAGAAAGTACTTTGGAAAGTTCATCACCCAAAGGAAGAGCAAGTTGCAGTAATTATGTACGAAGGCATATCAACATCAAAAGTATCAGCTAGCCTATTACAAGGCAACACGGTGCCCACAATAAGATCATTGTTTTTCGCAAGGGAGAAGCAGTTTTAAACCGGCTTCCGGTTCAAGCTTGGTCACCAGCCTGGCCTGATGGTTGTGGATCATCCCGCGCCGCTTCAGCTTCAGTTTCTCTACCCAGTGGCTGGAAATCAACAATTGTCCAGTCGATTCCCATTAATGCTTGAAAGACAACTTCATCATGGATCAGCAACGACGGGTCAATATCGGGAGCGTAAGTATGCTTATGGATTGGAGGGATAAGATTTTCCGCTTCATGAATTGGTGCAGCTATTCACTTGTTTTTATTGTCATATTGGGCTTGATAATGAGACAAGTTTGCTTCTTCCGCCAATTGACAAGCTAGCGGACGCACCTGCCGGTTTATTGCTCGCAGACCCGCTTCACTAAACTCTGACCCGTCTTACTTCAAGCTGGGATAGCCCTGAGCCGCTTCAATAGGATCAAAATCCGGCACCCAAGCTTTCGCCCGGATTAAGGCATTGATCGCACTGGTTCGAGCAGCAAATTTCTTCAGCTCTTCAACCCGGGCAGGAAGCACCGACAGTTTCATTAGAGTGTCCTAAATCAAAGTGGGCGCCGGCTTGTTGTGGGATGCAGTACAGATGATCCGCTATGCACCAGTGTACAGTTGTTCGACCAACGTGTAGGCGGCTTTTAATTTCTTCCGCACATCTGACCCCAAGTGACCAATGCATATCCCTGAAATATCATAAAGGGTTAACAAACCGGCAGCTCTGTAAGACGACAGAATCAATTCGGAAGTCAAACTAGCTTACCAAAGATAGCAGTGGTCATGGCATGCACGTGCCACTTTATGCTGGTCAGTTCATCCACCACCGGTTTTAGTGCAGCCTCGGCATCTTCTGCTCGTTTGATTAAAGCGGATTTTTCAGTGGCCCAATCCGCCCGCTTCTTCTTGAAGCTCTCCTTAAGTTGTTCCATGGCGCTTAAAGCGCTGGTTAATTCCTCTTTTGCTTTGGAGGTTTCAGCTTGTTGGGATTTTAGATTATCTTGGAGATCGGCGACTTGGCTTTCTTTCGTCTTCAGCTCAGCCTGCATGCAGACAGTTATATGATTCAGCAAAACGGTACAAGGATTGAAGTACCAACCACATAACAAGTTAGGCACTTGGCACTTGGGGGCTAATGCATATTCGATCTTCATCTTTCAATTGCTTACAAATCCCCAAGATCAATACAAGTATTCAACTTGGCACTTGGGGGCTAATGGCTATTTGCTCGTATATATTCTGATGCGGCGATCTCAATTACTTAAAGTCCCGGTTTAACTACGCTAAGTTGAACCGGCCCTCGGGGACTACATCAACGAATTTCAAAGTATTAAGATTTATATTAGTAAGTCCCGGTTTGAAAGAAGATTACAAACCGGCCCTCGGGGGCTAGGAGCGTCAACAAGAATTGAAATATACAAGCAGGAAAGAGCATATGGAAGTTACCTCATATTTATCTTTCATCATATTAACCAGACCGGCTTCATAGTCACGACTGGTATACAGCCGGTTCAGGTAGCCGGAATGGATATCTTGGGTGTTCAGAGCAGCGTAAGTCACCAGATCAGCATTCCACTTGCCTTTGCCAAAGGCAGCAAATTCTTCCTTGGCACAATGTTTGGACAAAGCGACAGGATTGCTTGGCTCTGTATGGCCAATGCCAGTAATGACAACCTCATCATCCTTGGTATCGCCGGTTTGCACTGGGGCTATTGGCTTGTCAGTAGGTTTTGTTGGACCGGTGGATTTCTCAATCCGAATGGAGCTTGTGGGATGATTGACAGGACTTGAGGTATCAATAGGTCTCTCTTCAGCAATAAGATCGTCGTCTTGCTGCGGTGGATCATTGGGTATATCCTCAGGAATAGCCGCTTCAAGATCTGGTGTTTTGCCCGATTCAAGGACGGCATCCTCTTCGGCCGCTTTGTCTAGACGAGCCTTCTTGCTTGGCCTAGGCTTGGCCCTGAAAGGAATAACAAAATCAAATATAGCATATGTTCCAAGGCGATGTGCTGCAAATATTATGATAAGTATAGCTTACCCAAGCACCGTTTTGAGCGGTGGCAGCTGAGTAGCCGATGACTCGCCAGAGGATGAGTGGGAAGTAACCTGGTAATCAGAGTTAAATGGATTAAGAGGTTGACGAAAGCAGCCCGCTTTAGGACAAGCACTGACAAGCAAATTAGAGACCTCTGAACGGCGTTTCTGAACTGGACTGTTCGGTAAACCGGCGGAGGTAACTACCTGGTCGCTGTGCCGGGTTGTGCGACGAGCTTCGTGCTGTTGGGTCTTCATAAGAAATTTGGGATCCAAATAAGCAAGAGGATGAGAAAATTTAACTTTCCGGTTTGCCTGACGGATTTTTAGTGAAGGCAAAGGTTCTGAATCAGAAGAGAGAATAATTACCTCTGCAGCATCAACATGGCTGGCTTCGGCATCATCCTGACAAATATCATCATCAATAAGACGCATGAAAAATAAGCCAAGTGAGTCAAGCCCTACCTCAAGGTCCGGATTATCCACATCATCATCAGGGGCCGGATTAGAGGATGCAGTGGTTCTTTTCCTGTGGGCAGTCTTCTTCACAGCTTTAGTCTTTTGCCGGGTTGCTCTTTCCGGTTTGTCTAGTTTTTCTAGTTTCTCCTGCGGCAGTTTCTTGCTCCAAAATGGATCATTGCCCTGGTTACACAGACACTGATATTAAACAATGACCAGATATATCAATAGCAGATTTAGCAAAAAGAAAAATCAAACTCTTACAGCTGGCGGTTTGTTGGTGGCACAGAAGGGAAGCAGGACGGTTTTAGCATAGATGTGTTCCGGTTCATTCAGCATCTTATTCACAGCCTCTGTGATTTCTTCATCGGTGAGCTGGATGTTGGAATGTTGCAGTGGGTCATCAACACTGCCAGTATACTCGCACATCAAACCGGAGCGCTGACTAAGGGGCAGTATGCTCCATGATATCCAACAGCGGGCGAGATCAACCCCTGTTAAACTGTTGGCCATAAAGGCTCTGAGCTTCGACAGTTGAGGAGCATATTTGCTTCTCTCCTGGGCAGTCAACCTTTGCGGTAAGGGGTGTGTATTGCTGAGCCGCTCCGGACGAAAGCCAGGCAAGGGATTTTCACCAGCAGGGGAGGTGTCTTTGCAATAGAACCATGTTTGATTCCACTCTTTGGGGTGGCTGTGCAGTTTGGCGTGAGGGTATGTGACCTCTTTCCTTTTCTGAATCGCCACGCCACCCAACTCCGTATTGGAGCCGTCAGTAAACTCAGTACGGCGGTTTAGATGGAAACAGTCTCTGAACAATTCCATTGTGGGCTCCTCTTGAAAGAACGCCTCACAGAGCACTTGGAAGTGACACATGTTTGTAACAGAGTTGGGGAAAGTATCTTGTGGATTGAGTTGAAAATCGGCTAAAATGTCCCGGTAAAATTTAGAACCGGGCGGCTTTAAGCCCCGGGCTAAGTGATCTACGAAAACGACGACCTCTCCTTCTTGAGGTGTGGGAGGGCATTCTTTGCCAGGAGCCCTCCAATGGATGGTATCTTTGCTGCCTAAGGCGCCAATCAGGACTAAATCGTCCAGTTGAGCCTCTGTGACGCGAGAAGGAACCCAGTTGCACTCATATACTTGCTTGGCCATGATGAAATCTACAAGCTAGATGATCCCGGTTCAAAAATGCATTGATTAAGGTACATTGGTATGTGCAATGTTAAACCGGAGACAGATCTATCTAAACCGGAGTTTTATGAAGCAACAACATCTGGCGGTTCAATAAGGGGACTAATGGTATATACCGGTTTGGCAATTTTTTCTACAAAGTCAAACCGCCTGGTCTAAACATTGAAGCAGATGAGTAAGTTTACAGAAACAAATTTCACAAGACTTCTCTACAGCAACGGATCTGAAGCAAGTTCAGAAAAGAAGCAAAATATTCAAGGTTCAAAAAAGAACAATACTGAATCAATGGGCAGAGATACATATAGATCTATGGTCTTGAGGCATGAAACTAAAGGCAGATGCTAAAACCTACCGCTACACAGAGCAAGGATTCACAGATGCATCTAGGAGCTATCGTATGAACACGAAACAGGCGATGAACACTAGAAGAACATGAAACCCTAGAACAGATCTGTGTTGAAAAGAACAGAAGACTTACTGGAGATGAGAAAGACGCGGAAGGTTGCCGCGGTACTCTGGTGCGCCCAGGTTGATGCAGCGGCCAAGGTTGATGCAGAGGTTGACGGTGGCGGCGGAGCTCCGAAGCTGGGCGACGCGAGGAAGACGAAGCAGAAGGGCACGGAGGGGAAAAAGAAATGACCCTTTGGTCCTATTTATAAGGCAAGGGACAGGAGTCAGGCGCGAAAATCAAGGGACCAAGGGTTTGGAAATGAAGATGTCGCCTTAATTGTCGCAGACCTATTAAGGTCCTCTATAACAGGTGACGTCACGCCGGTTTACAATGACCAGAGAAGATGACATCACGGCAGTTCAACAAACCACAAGAAGATATTGAAGATGAAGATTTTTGCTAAAGGATTGACATGAACATGTTCAAATCAATCTGGGGCCTAATGTTGGGGATATTACTACTGGGCGTAAACCGGCCTATCTGGGCCGGGTTAACTTCGTCAATAGTTAAGTATGTTAAAGCCCAAGAAGGCAGATGAGGGCTCAAGGCCCATGGTCGGTTCAAGGCCTGTAGCCGTAAACCGGCCTTGGTAGTTAACTTGTATTGTAAGTTAGGAATAAGTAGAGACCAAACCGGACACATCTATGAGCCGGTATTGGGACTCTGTGAACCGACGGGCGTCACCCGTGTATATAAGGGGACAACCCGGCGGCGGTTCAAGGACACAGACAACGACTCGAGACATAGGCGAAGCTTGTTTGCTCCCTAGTCATCGAAACCCCATCAATTCCATCACAACTAGACATAGGCTTTTACCTTCATCGAAGGGGCCGAACTAGTATAAACTCTCTTGCGTCCCTGTGTCCGCTTTAACCCCTTCAAGCTAACCCGTCGCGATGGCTCCATGACTAAGTCCTTCCTCTAGGACATCTGCCGTGACAAAACCACGACACATTTGGTAAGTAATAAGTATATGATGGGTTGCTAGAGTGACAGAAGCTTAAACCCTAGTTTATGTGTTGCTTCGTAAGGGGCTGATTTGGATCCATATGTTTCATGCTATGGTTAGGTTTACCTTAATACTTTTGTTGTAGTTGTGGATGCTTGCAATAGAGGTTAATCATAAGTGGGATGCTTGTCCAAGTAAGGACAGCACCCAAGCACCGTTCCACCCACATACCAAATTATCAAAGTATCGAACGTGAATCATATGATCGTGATGAAACCTAGCTTGACGATATTCCCATGTGTCCTCGGGAGCGCTTTTCTCTATATAAGAGTTTGTCCATGCTTGTCCTTTGCTACAAAAAGGATTGGGCCACCTTTCTGCACTTTATTTACTTTTGTTACTTGTTACTCGTTACAAATTATCCTATCACAAAATTATCTGTTACCTATTATTTCAGTGCTTGCAGAGAATACCTTGCTGAAAACCGCTTATCATTTCCTTCTGCTCCTCGTTGGGTTCGACACTCTTACTTATCGAAAGGACTATGATAGATCCCCTGTACTTGTGGGTCATCAAGACTCTTTTCTGGCGCCATTTCCGGGGAGTGAAGCACCTTTGGTAGGTGGAATTTGGTAAGGAAAAATTTATATAGTGTGCTGAAATTTACTGTCACTTGTTACTATGGAAAGTAATCCTCTGAGGGGCTTGTTCGGGGTATCTTCACCCCGACCAGTAGAGCAAAGAGTTGCTCCTCAACCTACTGAACCTACTGAAAATGAAAATGAAAATGAAAATGTCTGCTTTGAAATTCCTTCGGGTATGTTAGAAAAACTGCTAGCTAATCATTTTGCAGGAGATGGAACAAAGCATCCTGATGAGCACCTAATATATGTGCATGAAGTTTGTGGATTATTTAAGCTTGCAGGTGTATCCAGAGATGTTATTAAGAAGAAGGTCTTCCCTTTATCTTTGAAGGGAGATGCATTGACATGGTATAGGCTATGTGATGATACGGGGTCATGGAACTACAAACGATTGAAATTGGAATTTCATCAGCAGTTTTATCCTATGCATCTTGTTCATCGTGATCGCAATTATATATATAATTTTTGGCCTCGCGTTGGAGAAAGCATCGCTCAAGCTTGGGGGAGGCTTAAATCTATGTTATATTCATGCCCCAATCACGAGCTCTCAAGAGAAATGATTATTCAAAATTTATATGCTCGGCTTTCTGATAACAATCGCACCATGCTTGATACTTCTTGTGTTGGCTCTTTTATGATGAAGACTATTGAATTCTAATGGGATTTATTGGAAAGAATTAAACGCAACTCTGAAGATTGGGACATCGACGAAGGTAAGGAGTCAGGTATGACACCTAAGTATGATTGTGTTAAATCTTTTATGGATATCGATGTTTTCCGTAAATTTAGCACTAAATATGGACTTGACTCTTAGATAGTAGCTTCTTTTTGTGAATCTTTTGCTACTCATGTTTATCTCCCTAGGGAGAAGTGGTTCAAATATCATCCTCCCATAGAAGTAAAAGTAGCTGCACCTATTAAAGTTGAAGAAAAGACTATCACTTATAATGATCCTATTGTTCCTACTTCTTATGTTGAGAAACCACCTTTCCCTGTTAGGATAAAGGATCACACTAAAGCTTCAATTGTGGTTCATAAAAGCAATATTAGAACTTATACACATCCTGAGCAAGTTAAAGTTGAACCTAATATTGTTATTGTTAAAGATCTCTTGTTTGATAATATTGATGGGCATGTTATTTATTTCTGTGATGAAACTGCTAGAATTGCTAAACCTTGTGCTAAAGATAAACCTAGATCTTTGGTAGGCATGCCTGTTATTTCTGTTAAAATAGGATATCATTGTTATCATGGCTTATGTGATATGGGTGCCAGTGCTAGTGCAATACTTTTTGACTTATACAAAGAAATTATGCATGACATTGCACCTACTGAGTTAGAAGATATTGATGTCACAATTAAACTTGCCAATAGAGATACTATTTCACCAATGGGAATTGTTAGAGATGTCGAAGTCTTGTGTGGGAAAACTAAATATCCTGCTGATTTTCTTGTTCTTGGTTCCCCACAAGATAGCTTTTGTCCCATTATTTTTGGTAGACCCTTCTTGAACACAGTTAATGCTAAAATAGATTGCAAAAAGGATGTTGTTACAGTTGGTCTAGGTGATATGTCTCATGAGTTTAATTTCTCTAAATTTAGTAGACAACACCATGAAGAGGAATTACCTAGTAAAGATGAAATTATTGGTATTGCTTCTATTGCCATGCCTCCTAGTGATCCTTTAGAACAATATTTGCTAGACCATGAAAATGATATGTTTATGAATGAAAGAAGGGAAATAGATGAAGTATTCTTTAAACAGGAACCCATCCTGAAACACAATTTGCATGTTGAAATCCTAGGGGATCCTCCTCCACCCAAGGGTGATCCCGTGTTTGAGCTCAAACCGTTACCAGATACTCTTAAATATGCTTATCTTGATGAGAAAAAGATATATCCTGTTATTATTAGTGCTAACCTTTCAGAGCATGAAGAAGAGAGATTATTGAAAACTCTGAAGAAGCACTGTGCTGCTATTGGATATACTCTTGATGATCTTAAGGGCATTAGTCCCACTCTGTGTCAACACAAAATAAATTTGGAGGAAGATGCCAAACCAGTTCGTGATCATCAACGACGGCTAAATCCTAAGATGAAGGAAGTGGTAAGAAAGGAAATACTAAAGCTTCTTGAGGCATGTATAATTTATCCCGTTGCTGGTAGTCAATGGGTAAGTCTTGTCCATTGTGTCCCTAAGAAGGGAGGTATTACTATCATTCCTAATGATAAAGATGAGTTGATCCTGCAAAGAATTATTACAAGTTATAGGATGGTAATTGATTTCCGCAAATTAAATAAAGCTACTAAAAAGATCATTACCCCTTACCTTTTATCGATCAAATGCTAGAAAGATTATCCAAACATACACATTTTTGTTTTCTAGATGGTTATTCTGGTTTCTCTCAAATACCTGTGTCAGCCAATGATCAATCAAAGACTACTTTTACTTGCCCTTTTGGTACTTTTGCTTATAGACGTATGCCTTTTGGTTTATGTAATGCACCAGCTACTTTCAAAGATGCATGATGGCTATATTCTCTGACTTTTGTGAAAATATTTGTGAGGTTTTCATGGATGATTTTTCCGTCTATGGATCCTCTTTTGATGATTGCTTAAGCAACCTTGACCGAGTTTTGCAGAGATGTGAAGAAACTAATCTGGTCTTGAATTGGGAAAAGTGCCACTTTATGGTTAATGAAGGTATTATCTTGGGGCATAAAGTTTCTGGAGGTATTGAGGTTGATAAAGCCAAGGTTGATGCTATTGAAAAGATACCATGTCCCAAGGACATCAAAGGTATAAGAAGTTTCCTTGCTCATGTTGGTTTTTATAGGAGGTTCATTAAGGACTTCTCAAGAAGTTCTCGGCCTCTAACTAATTTATTACAAAAAGATGTACCATTTGTCTTTGATGATGATTGCGTAGAAGCATTTGAAATACTTAAGAAATCATTAATCTCTGCACCTATTGTTCAGCCACCTGATCGGAATTTACCCTTTGAAATTATGTGTGATGCTAGTGATTATGTTGTAGGTGTTGTTCTAGGGCAAAGAGTTGATAAGAAATTAAATGTTATTCAATATGCTAGTAAAACTCTAGAGAATGCTCAGAGAAATTATGCTACTACTGAAAAGGAATTCTTAGCAGTTGTATTTGCTTGTGATAAGTTCAAACCTTATATTGTTGATTCTAAAGTAACTATTCACACTGATCATGCTGCTATTAAATACCTTATGGAAAATAAAAAATCTAAACCTAGACTTATTAGATGGGTTCTCCTGCTACAAGAATTTGATTTGCATATTGTTGATAGAAAGGGAGCTGAGAACCCCATTGTAGACAACTTTTCTAGGTTAGAAAATGTTCTTAATGACCCACTACCTATTGATGATAGCTTTCCTGATGAACAACTAAATGTCATAAATGCTTCTCATACTGCTCCATGGTATGCTTATTATGCTAATTACATTGTTGCTAAATTTATACCACCTAGTTTCACATACCAGCAAAAGAAAAAGTTCTTCTATGATTTGAGACATTACTTTTGGGATGACCCACATCTTTATAAAGAAGGAGTAGATGGTGTTATTAGACGTTGTGTACCTGAGCATGAATAGGAACAGATCCTATGCAAGTGTCACTCTGAGGCTTATGGAGGACACCATGCTGGAGATAGAACTGCACATAAGGTATTGCAATCCGGTTTGTATTGGCCTACTCTCTTCAAGGATGCCCGTACGTTTGTCTTATCTTGTGATGAATGTCAAAGAATTGGTAATATTAGTAGAAGTCAAGAAATGCCTATGAATTATTCACTTGTTATTGAACCATTTGATGTTTGGGGCTTTGATTATATGGGACCTTTTCCTGCCTCTAATGGATATACACATATTTAGTTGCTGTTGATTATGTTACTAAGTGGGTAGAAGCTATTCCAACTAGTAGTGCTGATCATAACACTTCTATTAAGATGCTTAAGGAAGTTATTTTTCCCAGGTTTGGAGTCCCTAGATATTTAATGACTGATGGTGGTTCACATTTTGTTCATGATGCTTTCCGTAAAATGCTTGCTAAGTATGATGTTAATCATAGAATTGCATCTCCTTATCACCCACAGTCTAGTGGTCAAGTAGAATTGAGTAATAGAGAACTCAAATTAATTTTGCAAAAGACTATTAATAGATCTAGAAAAAATTGGTCCAAGAAACTTGATGATGCATTATGGGCCTATAGAACTGCATATAAAAATCATATGGGTATGTCTCCGTATAAAATGGTTTATGGAAAAGCATGTCACTTACCTCTCGAACTAGAACATAAGGCTTATTGGGCTATTAAAGAGTTCAACTATGATTTCAAACTTGCCGATGAGAAGAGGTTATTTGACATTAGCTCACTTGATGAATGGAGAACCCAAGCCTATGAGAATGCCAAATTATTTAAAGAAAAAGTTAAAAGATGGCATGACAAAAGAATACAAAAGCGTGAGTTTAATGTAGGTGATTATGTATTGCTATACAACTCTCGTTTAAGATTTTTTGCAGGAAAACTTCTCTCTAAATGGGAAGGTCCTTACGTTATCGAGGAGGTATATCGTTCCGGTGCCATAAAAATCAACAACTTCGAAGGCACAAATCTGAAGGTGGTGAACGGTCAAAGAATTAAACATTGTATCTCATGTAATCCTATAAATGTTGAAACCAATGTTATTGAAACCGTAACCCCAGAGGAATACATAAGGGACACTTTTCGGAACGTTTCAGACTCCGAAAAGGAATAGGTACGTGGTACGGTAAGTAAACCGACTCCAAAACAGTTTTAATGGCAATTTTCTTCCGTTTTGGATTATTTAGAAAAATAGAAAAATAAGAAGCAGTCCGAGAAGGACACGAGGGCTCCACGAGGGTGGAGGGCGTGCACTACCCCCCTGGGCGCGCCCCCTACCTCGTGGGCACCTTGTGTGCTCTCCGGACTCCGTTTTCTTACACGACATGTATTTTGGTCGGTAAAAATTCATTATATAATCTCCCGAAGGTTTTGTCTCCTGTATCACACAATTATCCTCCATTCTTGTTTTGAGCTGTTTCCTGTCAGGTTTGTAAAGGCCAGGCATCATGTCGTCCCCCTCCTCCAACAATGGTGATACCGATGCTTGGCTAATGAAGATAGAGCTGAAGAGGGAAGAACCCATGGAGATCAACAAGGATGAAGGGATCAAGAAGGCCACGGAGGATCAAGCTCCTGCAGCAGAAGATAGCCTTCAACTTGATCACAATCTTCTTACCCCAACTGAGATCGAAGCTTTCAAGATGATTGAGTTAGCTCGTATACAAAACAAGTATCACATGAAAATATTTTGTTGAAGGAGCATATTGTTGCACTCAAGGGCATTATCCACAAGTTGGAGGACCTCTTACGCTCGATGTGCGACTATCCATCATCACCTCCACCTTCTTCACCAACAAAGGAGACATAATCACACGGGTATGGGCACTCCCGTTGGCAACTGCCAAGCTTGGGGGAGTGCCCTGATATCGTATCACCATCACTTTTATCTTTACCGTTGTTCTTAGTTCGATCCTTTTGGTAATATCTTGATCTAGTAGAATAAAAGTTTTTAGTATGATCTAGTTGTGAGTTTTGCTTTATGATCCTTATATGTAATCAAGTCCGTGAGCTATATAATAAAGATTAGTGTTGAGTCAAGGGATTGATTATTTTGCCATGATCTTAAGTGAATAAAAGAAAAGAGAAAGAATCAAAAGAAACAAAGAGATCATATGGATCTTATCGAGAGTGATGAGCTCACATAGAAAGAGTATGATGAATAAAAGTTGTTGAGAGTTGACAAACATAGTTTTGGTCCTCGTTGCAATTAATAGGAAGTAATAAAGAAAGAGAGGTCTTCACATATAACTATACTATCTTGGACATCTTTTATGATTGTGAGCACTCATTAAAATATGACATGCTAAAGAGTTGACGTTGGACAAGGAAGACAACGTAATGGGTTATGTTTTCTTACATTTGAGATAAATTATATTATCATGGATCATCCAACATGATTGAGCTTGCTTTTCCCCCTCATTCTAGCCAAATTCTTTGCACCAAGTAGAGATACTACTTGTGCTTCCAAATACCCTTAAACTAGTTTTGCCATGAGAGTCCACCATACCTACCTATGGATTGAGTAAGATCCTCCAAGTAACACTACAAAAAATACACTTCCATGATGATACGTGTTTGTCACAGTAGGTCGCTTTTTTTGTCATGCATGTACATCCATGACAAATTTATGACAGAATCAAGATAGTCATACCTGTGCTGTCGTAGAAGTGTTCCATGACATTACCAAAATTATCATCACGGAAGTGTCCACTTCCATGACGATAAATCACGCGTCACAGAAGTGCTTTCGTCAAGGGTGACCAACACGTGGCATCCACTGTAACGGAACACCGTTAAGCTATCGGGTCGGGTTTTGGATCCGATAACCCGTTAACAGCCCCGACCAATGGGAAATTTCCATGTGTAAAATTCTTATTGGCTGGACGAAACACGTGTCAGCTCGTCAGTGGGTCAGATATGCGCCTATGATATGTCGACACGTGGCACGGCCCAACAGTGGCCCATTTAGCTTACAAAGCCGGCCCGTTTGACTTGGTCAAAAGTTAACGGGCTGGCCCATGAAAAGCCTGTTAACGGTCTCTTCGCAAATAGCCCATTTTACGACACGTTAACTCACGGCCCGTTAGGCCCTAAAGGAAATCAGCCCAACAACGTCATGTGGGCCATCGAATATAATACCAGCCCATTTATCTTTTGGCCCATGTATGGCCCACGACGTCTTTCGGCCCATATGAGGCCTTCGTATCTTTCGGCCCATTACAGGCCCACGGTGACTCTAGCCCATAATGGACAATAATTTTCTTTATACCCATTAACGGACCGTGATTTACATGGGCCGTTTCCAGCCCGTGTTAGCTTTCGGCCTATTGACGGCCCATACGTTCTTGGGCTCCTTTTCGGCCCTCGATTACTTCCGGCCCGTTACTGGCCTGTTCCCTAATGGGACAAATTTGGCCCATGGCAAGAGTCGGCCCGTTACTGGCCTGTTCCACTAATGGGCCAAATTCGGCCCATGGCAAGAGTCGGCCCGTTACTGGCTTGTTACCCTAATGGGCCAAATTCGGCCCATGGCAAGAGTCGGCCCGTTTCTGGCCTGTTAACCCGTTGCGCCGTTCCCAGCCCGTCCTATATTCTGGCCCATTAACGACCTGTTATGCCTGTGACAGAATTAAGCCTTTGCTGTCCTACGGCCTATTAACGGCCTGTTACCGTACTGGGCCGATACCAATTACGCCCGATTATGGCCCATGAAGACCCATTTATCCGATGGCCCGAGGCCCACCGATTATAGGCCCATTTATCGACGGCCCGTAGGAGACCCATGGATCCTACGGCCCGTATATGGCCCATGGTAGTTACGGCCACTAGCAAACAAGGGAAAAAGAAGACTAGGAAATAAATAAGGCCGAAACTAACGCTAGGCTATTAAGGCGATTGCACAGATTACATCCACTCGGCATCAAAGATCGCCACCAGTGCAAATATAGGGAACACCCTACACTATACAAAAATGGCTTGCTGTTTTCTTCAGGTGGTGGCTGCACATTAAGAATAAATTTTGTATCACACCAAAACAAATTACAACTATATAACAAAAGGAAGGTTGGCATAAAACTTAACAGTCTAGTAGATAAATGCACCACCAGAAGTTCAGAAGCTCAGTTCATTTGACTTGACTGTTACGTTTTCATGTTGTATTGTCCGATGGAGCACCATAACCCTCGCCGTCATTTCCCCTAGGCTCCTGTACAACATAGAAATGTCTGATAGTCTGGTTTCAAAACCATGCATATCTTGACGACATTGAGCAATGTTTCTCCTTGTTTCACAAAGGGTCTCTGTTAGGGAATGGACTTGTGTCTGGAGCGCAGATACAACATTGCTTTGAGCTTGCATATCTTGATCATGAGGCAGTTTGGATGATATTGCCTTAACAACCAACCCAGTATTACGCAGGAACATGCTTTTGGCACTGTTAGTGGACAGGTACTGACCCACTGCAGCAAGAGCTGACATTGTGGTTATAGTTGCCTCGCCACCTTCAGAAGGTGGCGGTTCCACCATTTTTTCCATAGCTCGCTGAAAAGTTGAGGTTTTACATTAGTAGTACCAGAACAGAAGATATTAAGGAGGCAGCAAAACCAAACAAAATAGCTTTGGTCTATATATAGAACTTATTCTGGTGAACCCATGTAAAATACTAGTTGTATTTTATTGCAAAGTACATAATAAAACCAGGTTCCAAACATATGACCATGTACCATCGCTAATATATTGTCTATTTCTTCACATTGTATTGAGGGCTAAGGATAAAGAGACGAAGTTTATAATACGGTAAACATAGTATGACATCATTCATATCACAAAACAACTGAGAACAGACAAACATGCAATTGTAACGTTGTGTGGGCAAGTCCAGCACGAAACTAGATTACGGGTCAAGATCAAAGGAACATCACTCCTCTCTTTTAAACCTTGTAAGGTGCAATGATACGCTAAGACAATTGTGTATAAAATTGAAAAGAATAATAGACATTGGCTGCAAACCATGCAGTTCAAGGCACAAGTCAGAGTAAGTAGTAGTTAAAAGCCATGAGGATTAAAGACTTACAATAGCGGCTTTGACTGGTGTAGTCATGCCCTTCTTCTTGCTGGTGTGACAGTCCTTGAAGATTTCCACAGCATTTGGTTCAGGTACTTTTTGGTCCTTGCAGGCTTTCCTCTGCATTTGGAACAAGTCAATATAGATTTTATAATATGGTACAGTGAAAAGAGTGAAACAGCAGCTAATTACAAGAGCCTCGCAGTGTGCAATATAGCTACGAGATCCTGTCTTCTGTTGGAATTTCACTTTCGTACGGTTGGCCTTGTTCTTTGAACAGTTCACCTACAAGAAGATAGATTTGTGTGGCACATGCGTAAATAGGACTTCATCATGTGATCTGATGACATATATACAATGTACCTGATACCTCAGATCGGACCAGTGTTTAATGAGGCCTCTCCAGTCTTCATCAGATATATTTTCCACCGGAGATGTTTGGGCAAGTTCACTATTAGCCTTTCCTTCAAAGTGAGTTTTCCTAAAGTTATACCGATACTGTCGCAAAGCAGACTTGAAAACATGGGTGCAAGCTTATCTGGTTGCATCATCTTGGCTATCCAACTTGAACCTCATCTGTTGAAAATTATGGGAGTCTCATTATCAGCAACCTAGAAAGTATTGGACAGAGCAAGACGATATTACTAGTTTCCATACATAACCATACTTACAGATAAATGGTCGAGGAAGATGTTGAACTGGGTTTCGTCTTTGTCATTCCTGTACTGAATCCATGTTGGGAGGATACGTACATGACACCTAACAGCAACCGCTGCCTCTGATACTAACTTGGCTGACTCTGTAGCATCACATGGCCTTTTTAAACCTGCCTCAAAACGGATCTCCATTCTTCCTCCTCCAGATTTAGTTAACCTATCGAGAATTATCCCCGATGTTTGTTTCCTCTTGCGCCTAGGTGCTAGTCCAACAACAAACATATGAAGTGTTACTGTACATCAAACTGTGAGACTACATATAAAGAAGCATGCAACTGTAACTTGACTCCAGCAACTACCTTCTTGCTATTGAAGCTCACAAGGTTCATCTGATATTGCCAACTCGTCTTGTGTCAAGAGTGCTTGGGAAGTAGTGTCAGGTGGCAAGGGAGCTTGGGAACGTGCTGCTAGCTTAGTTGACGCACAAGTACGTCGTGTAGCTGGTAGTACTGTGGTAGGTGTTGCAAGAACTAGGGTTGGCTCTGCTTGTTTGGTGGCAGCTATTTGTTTCTGTTTGTCTTTTTTTGCAACTCGTGTAGCATGGGATGTCGTGTTTGTAGAATTTTCTGCTGGACTTTGACCTTCTATTGCACCATCAGTACCAGCAGAATCTGCAGGATTCATCTGCTTCTCATTCCCTGCCATTCTGTGTTTATTCCTCTTTCTCTGTGCCATGTTAAGTCAAGCCGAGAAGAAAAACAAATAACAATTTAGTTCTTCAGAACAAATTGATGCGTGATGCAGATGAAATGAACTTTGATGTTAGACAACCACATGATAGGAGGATGTAATATGTATGAAAAACAGGACGGAAGAGATAACCAGAACTATGATGTGTAAACTAAGAAGAAGACATTTCACCAAATTAGAAGTAATGCAATGGAAGGTAGACACCATATGAAAGATGCTATAAATATCGCTCTGCCAAGTTAATAGTGTCTCATCATAAATGGCATTTAAACAAATGTGAAGCAGTACAAGAAATAAATCATATGCAAGATGCAAACAACATCACACTACCATGTTAGAGGTCTCTCGTCATTAGTGCCATTGCATATTCACAACATTGCATATTCACATCTTATGATGTGTAAACTAAGGAGAAGGCATTTCGACAAATTAGAAGCAATGAAAGCTAGACACCATATGAAAGATGCAACGAATATCACTCTACCAAGTTAAAACTGTCTCGTCATAAGTGCCATTTCAACAAATTAGTAATACAAGCTAGAAAAGAATGTGAGATGTAACCTATATCACACTCTGAAGTCAAACATGTCTTATGATAAGTGATTGTTGCAGGTTACACAACAGTAGTAATTTGATGTAAGAACATGGTGTGATAGACAGGTATTTTATGTTCTAGAAACAGGAACACGTGTGTTATTCAAGTATAATGTGTAAAGTAAGCAGATGGAATTCAACAAAATTAGAAGCAATACAAGCTAGACATCACACATAACATGCAAGCACATATAACAGTGCCAAGTTAGAGGGAGCACCGGTGATGCTGCACTAGGGGAGACGTGCTCGTCATAAAACAGCTTTGTTGAGTGTCTATGCATGTGTTATCGTGGAAATCATCTTGGGGTGTGGAGGAGTAGAAACTGTAGAGGCCCTCCGTTCGGAAGGAGCACCTTTATCCGCTGCCTTGCTAACTTCCTTCCGCTTTATTGATTTTGAATTGTCAAGTAAAACCGACAAGAAAAAGCAATAAAATTCTCTCTTTAGAACTCATTCATGCATGATACTGACAATCACTACTTTGATGTAAGGCAAACACATGATACCAGGATGGAATATGTACGAAATCAGGACGACATGGCATGTTCACAACTGTTTGTGTAAACTAAGAAGAAACCATTCCAGCAAATAAGAAGCAATGCAAGCTAGACACCATATGAAAGATGCAACCAATATGACTCTGCCAAGTTAAAAGCGTCCCATCATAAATGGAATTTCAACAAATTAGATGCAGCGCATGCTATAAATCATATGAAAGATGCAACTAATATGGCCCTGCATATACTAAAGGTGTCTCATCATGTTGATTGATGCGAGATACAAAAAAACAATAGTTTTATGTAAGGACATGCTTAATAGACAGATGTACTATGTATTAAATACAGGAAGGCATGTCACATTAACAGGTATAATGTATAAGCTAAGCAGACTAGCACATGCAGTTTAACCAGATTGGAAGAATTACAATCTAGACACCATATACAACATGCAACCACATATCACGCTACCAAGTTAGAGCAAGCACCTGCGATGCTAGTGTAGGGGAAATGTTGTAATCAACTACAGAGCTACGTTCACTATCTTCATCTAGCATTTCTGTTTCTTGAGAATCATGTCAGGAGGCTAACGCTGCATTCTTTAAATGAGGAGTAGTCCCCTTGCCTGCCTGCCTCGTCATAAGTGATTAATGAGGGATACACAAGAACATTAGTTTGATGTAAGAACATGGTTAATACATAGATGTACTAGTATGCACCAAAAACAGAAAGGCATGTCATATTCAAAGGTATAATGTGTAAGCTAATGCAATTTAACCAAATTGGAAGCAATACAAGCTAGACATCCGGCTGGAGTGGTGAGCATGATTATCTAGGACCTGAGAGCCTGGTGGGAGGCGGGCTGCTTTGCCACCATCACAGCTTTTTAGTTGGCTTCCAGGTGATGCCTATCTTTGTTGGGCTTGTCACTGGCTCGACCAGTGCCCTGACTAGCTATTTGTCTTCTGGTGCTCACGGGATGGTGGTTCATGTAAAAAATATCTTTCCTTATCTTACCGACTTCGGCCTTTCGAATACAAGCTAGACACCATATGGAACATGCAACCACATATGACACCGCGAAGTTAAAGCAAGCACCTGGGATGGTGGTTCATTGCGAGCGAGGTCATCAACTCCAGAGCTACATTCCCCGTCTCCATCTACTGACACTACACCCTTTAAAGCGGTGAAACGTGTCTTGCCTAGCCACACACCAAACTGGAGCGACTTCTCTCTTTTCTTTTTGGCTTCTCGCATGGCAGCAGAGTCTGAAATGCTCTTGCATAAAAACACAACAATGAGAGTAAGGGTGAAGTGTGTGAAGAACTAGTGCACTGTAAAAGTAGCAGATAGCAGGTGGCTGAAAAATAAATGACAGGAGACATATGATAGCTCTACAACATTGCATGGCAAACAAAATTAGATTCTACTCTGTATGATTTTGTAATATATGAGCACAGGAAATGCAGGTACTCCTCCAGCACACCACCACATGTGGTCATATCTAAGATAATAGTCGACTGAAAATAAATAGGTCAGTCGATTTTTTAATGAACCATCCGATCTATAAGGAACGGGCAGATGGCCTTCGTCTACCTCCTGCCAGTCACTGTTGACGATCTTTCTCGAGCCGCCAGCGACCACCGACCCAGACCCCTGCCTCCGCCGCCCCGCCCTCCCATCGACCTCACACCACCGCCGTGCTTGGCAGCGCCCCCAGGACATCCCTTTAATCCCGGCCGACCTCCAGATCGGACGCCAGTAGCTCTAGGCCGCACACACCCCTAAGATAAACACCAAGGCGTTGCTTCCCCGGTGTAATAGGCGTACTAGCGCCTGTTACACCATGGAATGCTTCCGTTAATTGGGAATCAAGTGGCCAGAAATTGAAATTCAGGGGGGCGATGGACCTCTAGCTAAGGTGAAATAGTATATGAGGAGAAACCTTGTGCATCGCGAGTTACTAGGAACATCTAGTATCAAGAAGAAGCGGTCAACTAGTGTCTTCTGTGGGATGAATACCGTGCAACTAGAGACATAAGATTTGCACGAATAAGGGAAGAGGAGTACCTTTTTCGGTTGCCGGTGTGGTCACCTCCACAAGTCGCGCCGATTTTCTTCTTTTTACCGGGGAAACCGATGTTCTGGAGGGCGCAGGCTTGGACGAACCCATGGCCAAATTGTTGACTGTGTTGCCGTGGCCGTATGTTGGCGGAGGGGAAGCAGATCCAAGGTGGCGAAGGATGGCGTAGCAGGAACAACTCCGGTGCGGTGGAGGGTGGCAAAGTTGGAGCGGCAGCAGTGAGGCGCAGGACAGCATGGTTGAACTGGCTCGGGTACGGACGGCTCGACCTCGGCTTCAACTACTAGCCATGGAGGGCGTTGCGGTTGAGGTTGCGGTGGACGACAACGTCGGGGTATCGGCTCCGGCGTGATGGAGGAGGGCGGCGGTTGATGGTTGGGATGGGGTGGCGGACGGAGGACGCCGGGGTTTCGCGGCTGGTGGAGAGGTAGTTTTTGCGCCCACGGAGTACGAATGGGGAATCAGACGGGTGGGGGGGGGAACCATGTTTCGGTCTGGGACGCGCTTGTTTTTGGCTTTTTTGAACAGAAGATGGGACGCGCTTGTTTGAAATTTGGGGAAAGTACAAACTTTCCCCCCCTCTTAAATTTCGGACCTACTGCGGGTCGGGAGTAGGATGGTAATCCCAGGTGTCCCAAATAGTGGGCGGGAGCAATTTCGGCCGCGCGCATGTGTGCTTAGGTGGCCATTGTGTATGAATGTTTTTCGGATGCGGTTGCGTGGCGTCTAGATGAAGCTACAAACCTACCCTGGTTTAGACCTTTGGACATCGGGCCGGTAGGTTTCACGGGGCGGAGTTATTAGAAAAGTAATTTCCTTGTACTACCAAACATTGGTCTCACGCGGTTTCGGGCGAGTAGAGGCTCTTTTGGCACTTCGTTCGAAATTTTGAAACACAAGCATTCACGTTTAGGGCATCTACAATGAAGGCGCTAACGCCAGGCGCCAGGGTCAGGATCCCGACCGTTTCCTCGTAATCCCGTCCAAATCCTGAAATTTGGTTAGCATCGATGCCATAAGAGTCGTCCGGCGCTAAACGAGCTACCCGTTCTATTTTTTATGCGTAGCGCCCATACGTTGGCTCTCATCGTTGCATGCCTGGACTCCAAGCCGAGGCGCTAGGAGAAAAAAAATCCTTTTTTATTCCTAATCAAGCGCCTGATTAGGCGCCTTGCGATGGAGATGCCCTTAGAGTACTCTTGAACTATGAGGATTGACCTAAATATACAACGTTATATTTGACCATGTATGTTTGAAAACCTCATTAAATTATCCGCTTCTTTTTGAAATTTTGACACTTGAAAATCCTATAACTACGATTATTTTGGAATGGAGGAGCTAAATTTGAATCTATTTTGTACACGACTACATATGCTATTATGTACAAAATTAGAGCAAAGATTGGTGCCCCCATAATTTAGGTATGGTTTACAAATGCCATGATCAAATTCAAATAATTTAATGGACTTCATGTTGAATTTGATTTTTTAAACCACCTTAAGTTGAATTCAAATGTATTCTAGTTCATAGGTAGTAGCTATTTATAATGTCCATTGTGTAACTTTCGTAGGTATAATGTGCTTTACACACACAACATGAACTATACTCACGTTTATATTCGATTGCTAAAGCGATGCATTGTCTGGAGTTCAAGATACTAACTATGTGGATCAATTGTGTCGAATAATAACATAGACATGCTCAAATTCGATAGAATCTAGATGTCTGATGGATCAATGACCGCTCCTTACGCGAATTGCAAATATCATGATCCCATCCTAATATTTGGATACAATTTATATCTTTAATCAATGTGTAGACCAGTCTTTTATGTGTAGTTTCACTCTCCATCGGTGGTCTCTCACACATGCTCACACACTCTCTCCCGAGGTGTCTTTCTCGCACACATGCTCTAGATATAACCCTCCCCCTCTCGTAACCATTTACAACTGTTTTCACTAACCTTTATCACAAGCACTCTTCCTCTCGCAAACATACACACGCACAATCCTCATTGACCCTTTCTATATACATGGACCTGCCTACGTGTCTCATGTACGCACATGATCTTTATGCCTGTCTCTCACGCATTGTCTCACACCTCTCTTCCTAATCGACGAGTATGATTCTAGCAGAGCATTCTGTAGGATGCCCCTTAAAGTTAGGTTGGATGAATAGTAATATCAAAGATAAAGGGGTTACCTTAGTCCGAGAACCTAGGGTTACAAATCCTAGCCGGCTTTGTCAGTGGACACAGAGTCCTTCACAATTCTGTTATCTTTGTCTTGTACGACTAGTCATCCATGGGTCTTCCTAAATGCGCCACGGCCCAACCAATGTGGCGCAGGACGGAACAGAACAAAGGGACTCACCTCGACCCACCGGACCTCACGCGGTGACACACCCTCTGCGCCCATGTCTCATTATCTTCTCACACCCACACATACCAACACAAACACCACACACACAGAAAATTTCTCCTGGCGCCTCTATTCCCTCCCCCCTTGCATATACACACTCAAGGGAATGGAATCTCTTATCGTGACGTCATATGCCTCTCTCGAATATGTAATACACACACATACCTCTCTAGGCCCCGCCAAATGCATCAACTACACATTCACACATGTTACATCACATACCCCATTGATATAAAAAGCCCTCTTTTCACGTTTATTTCACATACAACATTCCTTTTGAATAAAGTGTGGCCAAAAAAATATTTTAGAGTTTCTACATATATACAACATTACAAAGTTATATGGAGGAGTACGAACGCTAATTTGCATTGCATGGTGCCCACAATGATATTTATTCCGCACTGTGAATTTGTATGTTTGTATACTATATACAAAGTTAGTCATAATAAAGAGAAACGAAGAGCATCTCTCTCTCCATCGCATACCCCCCCCCCCGTACGCCCCTTTCACGTATGCACACAAACTGCATCCACGCAACACTCACACAAACACATGCACCCACGCACGCACGCAACACTCACACGTACACACGCAGCCACGCACGCACGCGCGCAACACTCACACGCACACACGCACACATGCATGCACACACCATTACACCACACGACCAACACACACTCTCATGCTCAAGTGCTCAACCTACACGTGCATGCACACACATCAGGCCCTCACAGACACATACACAACCAGGTGATTCCCGCGCATGGGTTGGAGCCTTGTCGCGCCTGTGTAAATTTGTGTTTATCTGACCTTTTGCCTATGCGAACTGACAGGTGGGACCCACAACGAACATGTTCAATTTAACTAGTCAACATGGCGCCACGCAGACTATTTAGCCGGTCAACAGAGTGCAATCCGATGTTGAGCTGTAAGCAAGTGACCGTATAATCACCGCAAAAGTATATAGTGACCGTAATCAGCTTATTCTGAAGTTCGGTGACCGTATTACGCTTTTCTCTCTGTAGGCCCTCCAAAACTACATCTCTACACGTTCTCGCATGTTACATCTAACAACTATGCAATACAACACTACTACACTCTAACACAATAAATCATATGTGTTTTTAGTTTTACTAGATATCATATTGTTACTTATAATTATTCAGTTTGCATACATTAAAATTTCCTTTGAAATGTATGGCAGGTATCATCTACCGTGCGGGAAAAATCCCGCCCTTTCCTGTTTAATCGGGTTTGTATCGATGGATCGTGCGAAACAGCAAAACTATAGTACTATACAGTACAAGTGACAGTTCACTGGGCCGTCGTGTCGTCTACTCTTCCGTCGTAAGAGTGGAGCGCTCGCTTTCATAAATCTTCTAGTCCCTTTCACCGACATGTGGGACATCAAGCTATCGGGTCCATGTGCCATATCAGAATACAGTGCAGAGCAGCCGGGGTGAAGCACCCCAGTCATGGCGCCGGCGTAGTAATGAGCAATGAGGCGTCAAATCACAAAGCTGCACCTTTCCGGCAGTTAAGTTGGAGGGACGAAGCAACCATCATTTCACTCGTTGCTGAATCCGCTTCTCCCTCATCTTCTTCAACTAAACCATGTGTTACTTCTGCCATTGTTCTGCCTCATGTGAGACGCGGATCATCTTTGTAAAGCACTGACACGTGGGACCGCATGTTAGCAAACCGCCAGGACAACGTCCTCCGAAAATAAGAAGCCTAATCCTAGACTTACAAAGGGCTGCGTAGCTGCTACGTATACTTTCCATCTAATCTATATATGCCCCCCTGATTTTCAGATGGGGTGGGCCTAATCCTCTCCTTTAATCCAATCAAATAGTCCCACATCACATCAGTTCGTAACTTTACATAAACCATTACGTGGATGTAGCATTGCTCAAGTAAGAAACCTCTCCTGGCCCGCCATCCGCGCGGCAAAATCACCTCCTTTTTACTAATCTCGATTCTATAATTTTTTAGATCAATATATGTTACACCCTTGATGCGACTATAGCTCCCACGTGTTGAGGCACGACTTAGAGACATAATCGCATTGAAGGCATATGTCGCAAGTTAGGCAATCTTCACAACATCCCAAGTAATATAAAATAATAAAGGGGAGATAACATAGTTGGCTTACACTCGCCACGTCAATCAAGTACATAAATAACATTACATCATCCAAACACTCATGGCCCGACTATGGCGCCAAAATAAAAGATAACCCAACATGCGACATGGTCCCGATCACCCCCAACTGGGCACCACTACTGATCATCAGGAAAGGAAACATAGTAACGTTGAGAGTCCTCGTCGAACTCCCACTTGAGCTCAAACGCGTCTCCTGGAGCGGAATGATCAGGCCCTGCATCTGGTGTAATAGTAATCTGTGAGCCACAGGGACTCGGCAATCTCGCACCCTCGCGATCAAGACTATTTAAGCTTATAGGTAAGGCAAGGTAAATATATGTGGAGCTGCAGCAAGAGACTAGCAAATATGGTGGCTAACTTATTCGCAAAAGAGAGCGAGAAGAGGAGGCAAAGCGCGACCGAGAAACTAGAGAACAACCTGCGCAAGCATTAATCCAACACCGTGTCCGCTTCCCGGACTCCGCCGAGAAGAGGCCATCACGGTAACACACTCAGTTGATTCATTTTAATTAAGTTAAGGTTCAAGTTATCTACAACCGGACATTAACAAATTCCCATCTGCCCATAACCGCGGGCACGGCTTTCGAAAGTTCAAATCCCTGCAGGGGAGTCCCAACTTAGCCCATGACAAGCTCTCACGGTCAACGAAGGAATAGACCTCCTCCCAAGACGTTCCGATCAGACTCGGTATCTCGGTTACTCAAGACACTTCGACAGGTTAAAACAAGACCAGCAACACCGCCTGAATGTGCCGACAAATCCCGATAGGAGCTGCACATATCTCGTTCTCAGGGCACACTGAGATGAGACATCCTACGAATAAAACCAACCCTCAAGTTGCCCCGAGGTGGCCCCGCAGTCTACTCAGTCGGACCAACACTCAGAGGAGCACTGGCCCGGGGGGTTTAAAATAAGATGACCCTCGGGCTCCGGAAACCCAAGGGAAAAAGAGGCTAGGTGGCGAATGGTAAAACCAAGGTTGGGCATTGCTGGAAAAGCTTTAATCAAGGCGAACTATCAAGGGGTTCCCATTATAACCCAACCGCGTAAGGAACGCAAAATCCGGGAACATAATACCGATATGACGGAAACTAGGGCGGCAAGAGTGGAACAAAACACTAGGCGAGAGGCCAAGCCTTCCACCCTTTACCAAGTATATAGATGCATTAAGATAACATGACAATATAATGATATCCCAACAAGTAAATAAATGTTCCAACAAGGAACGGCCTCCAATCTTCACCTGCAACTAGCAACGCTATAAGAGGGGCTGAGCAAAGCGGTAACATAGCCAATCAATGGTTTGCTAGGACAAGGTGGGTTAGAGGTTTAGACATGGCAATTTGGGAGTCTTGAAAGAAAGTGGTAGGCATCGTAGCATTGGCATGGCAAAAGAGCGAGCAAACTAGCATAGCAAAGATAGTAGTGATTTCAAGGGTATGATCATCTTGCCTGCACAGTTGTCAGAGTTGACTGGATCCTTGAAAGCAAACTCAACGGGCTCCTTGTTAGCGAACTCGTCTCCTGGCTCTAACCAAACAAGACAAACAAGCAAACCGAACACAATCAACCACGTGCAAGGATCAAATAAGAAGATGCAAAGATGATATGTTATGCGGGATGCGATGCAGGATGCATATGCAAGATTTGATAAGGAATGCGTGAACCTGGCCTCAACTTGGAAATCCAAGTGTGCCACTAGAAAGATGAGATGAAATCGCTTGAAAACGATATAAAGAACGCCGGAATCGGAGTTACGGTTTGGAAATGGCAAGCGATTCAAATATGACACCGGTCTGCGATTTACAGCAAGTAGCCATCTAAATGCAATGAGATGAACATGCTACAGCACTCAAACATGACAACAAAATACATGGAAGGGATGCATTCAAGATGCTTAACAAAATTCTAGCACTGAGCTACGGCCAATTCATCCATTAACAGGTTCAAACAAGCATGGCAAAAATGCATATGGTAAACAGATCTCAGACTTAGTGAAATTAACACTTGTCTGGAATTTCAGATCAGGTAGCACTCTTCGGAGCAACAAAACTATATGCTACAGGTCCTGAACATGGAAAAGTAAATCATGGCATGGAGATACTCAAAGAGCTTAACAAAAGTCCCTTAGTAACCTTGAGCCAAAAGGGATCAGAAAATACAATTGCAAGCATGTGAACATAGCAAAAACATAATCAGTTTTCAGACTTAGTGAAAACTGGAACATGTTGAAACATAACTCAAGTAGGCATGTTTACGAGCTCGATGCACTCACTACGGGGCAAGTCATGACAAGCTAAGCATACATCTATCAAGAACACACAATATGCAAGCTAGACATGACAAGAACAATAGCATAGCATGCACACATCAACTACAACATCATCGGCAAAATTGCAAACAAGTTGACAATCTGCCCAGATTCACAAAGTAGAAAAAGTAGAGCTCGAGTGACTCAAGATAGGGTGCTCCATAATTGCAAACAAAGACATGGATGGATAGAGCACTACAAGATTAACAAAACATCCTTACTGATCATCCTCAAAAGAGGCACGGATCACTAGGAAACAACATGAACATATGGCAACGTGAGATAAACAGATCAAGGACTTGGTGGAAATGCTAAGTCCCTGAAATCAGGATTACTAAGTGCACCACTTTGCAAGCTTGTGCTAGTCACCACATATATCACAAAAATACATGGGTTGCACCTTTGGAAAGATGACAAAACCCTTAATAAAACATATGTAGAGCATCAGGGCATATCATGCACACAATAATCATGGCAAAAATGACAAAAACCTAAATGGAGCAGCAGATCTGACAAATATCTCAAGTAGCCCTCTTATAACAGCATTTCGGGCATCAATATGAACTCAAATGAAAATGATGCAATGGAATGAAATGATGTACTCTCTGAGATGAACATTTTGATATGCTATATGCATGAATCGGAGCTACGGATGCAAAGTTACGAGGCTATGAACATGAGCATATGGACTAGAAAATTCCGGGGACTTAGAGAAAAAAAAAGAACCACCAGATCTAGGGTTTCGGTGGCACGCAATCCGAGGCGGCGGTGCACTGTTCATCGGCGAGTCGGTGGCGGCCGGGGCCGGTGAGGAGAAGGCGAGGACGAGGGCGGGGCGGCGAGGTCCGGCGGCGGGGTGGCCGGATCCGTCGCCGGGCGGCGAGTCGACGGAGGAAGGCGG